>NW_026926546.1:0-28253 GCF_032062105.1 Saccostrea cuccullata | reverse complement strand
CACAGAAATTTTCTTTCGTCAAATATATAGAATCATCCAGTAAATGCAATGTTAATGCTATGGCTCATATCAAAAAATACAAATGTTAAAGATTTTATTTGAAAATACCTTCAGCAACATCACTTAAACGGGGTGTTACTTTTTATAAAATAAATACCTTTAAAAAAGAATGAATAATTGATTTTTTATTTCAAAAACAATTTCCAAAAGATATGACTGATTACTTTAAACTCATTCAGAATACTGGATAGGAACAAAAACGAGGAACCTTCATTTACACTCAGTTTAAACCTATTTTTAAGCGGTGAGCGTCTTTGGTAATTGCTTTATTGCACGTAACTACTTTTATCGAAACAGGAAACTTCGATAAGGCGCTACCAATCGACAACGAAAATTTAACAAAGCGTTACATGTGATTTGTTTACTATTACTTGGCGTAATACGCCCTCTTGTGAGGAATCGACAAAATGCAGTGCATTAATTTTGTGTGTGAAGAGTGGCTATTTTGCCGAATTCTTATTAGTAACATTACTTACCAGAGCATTGACAATACATAGAGCACTAACTTCAAGGAACTAGGAATTTGGTCCCTATTAAAAACTCGGTAAATCCTGCGATCGCTATTAATAGCAACTGTTAGATTATTTTTGAAAGTTGGACGATTTGCATTTATTAAACAGCTCCCCTCATGAACAATAAATATTTGACCTAACTGTGCTATAAGGCACTGGGAGGACGGGTTCTTTGCTGACTAAAGTGGTTGAAGGTTATTACCGACTGCAAATCATCGGCGAATCTCTCAATCGAGTTTGAATTTCCTTGCCAAAGTATTTAGGCAAACCTTCTAATAACTAATGTTAAGTAATAAATGAATAAAGCTTTATAAAATCCCTGAATACATCTGAAAGTTGTCCAGTTATGAAAACTATAGGATTAAATTACTTCTAGAATGACACGTTTGTTTCTTCTTTTTTCTCTAGATCTCTAATTAATTTAATTTATAAGGATTATAAAAGCTTTGTTTCCAGGGGCACATTCTGTACGCAGTCTTTGATAATTCATTACAAAATCATACATGATCATTTACTTTTTTGGAATAAAAATAATGGGACCCTGAAAATAGTAAGATTTATTTTAAAGAAATTGGGAAAAAATTTTCAATCGGCATCGTGATCTTTTTCTAAAAGTCAACCGATATAAAATTTGCGCAGAAGAAAGAGGCATGATAAACCTTGGCAATTAGCAAAAATGTAAAATTATATACAGTTAAAAATTATTTATTATTTTTGAAAATTTGTTAAATTCCTAGGAAAGGTACATTAAATTTAAAAATACTTTTTAAATGTGAATTTTATAGTATTTTTTTAACCTTTGAGAAAAAATAAAAATTGTAATACAGATGTTTACAGGCACATTAATAGCATTTTGCATACTTTTTATTAGTAAAAAGAAATCAATGTAAATTGCTTATCCGACATATTGAAAAAAAGGGACAAGCAATTTAGTTGTCCATTGCAAGAGTTACCTGGATTGCTTGTCATACATTGTCTCTTGGTATACTTTTGAATTTTTCAAATACAAGTATTGATGGATTAGACAACAAATTTCCTTTTCACACGTTTTATTTGATATTAGTATTGCATGAAAAGTATGTGCCAAATACTCAGTATATATATCCCCTTATACAAATTATGCAGGGATCCTTTTAAATGATTGTCATATACCATTAACTTATTCAAAAATGTTATTGTTTGAAAAGTCAATAATGTAAATCTCTTAAAACTTTATTATCATGTTTACTTGTCTCTTTTTTTGTGAGAGAAATAGTTCATAATATTAATAAACGGAAAAACTAAGTATCTGTATCAAAATACAGAATGAATAGTAATCAGTCTCAAAAGAAAAACGGATCCTTGAAAGTTCCGGTGCCTAGGAGAAGTAAGCATCCCCGTTGACACGTCACACCTGCTGACCCGGAGTGAGCCTACGAAACTGAAGCTCTCTGAAAATTATTTATTTACAAATTTCTTGCTCATCAATCTTTTTTTATCTTTTTGAGCTGTTTGCTATAGTTGCATTTACAGTTACCATATTTCAGAATCAATAGAGCATGAAAGGCAATTAAATTTGCACATCAATGTTTTTTTTCGTCGTGATCACTTTTGGACGCCATCAAAGGAGAATTCCTTTTTTTTTTTAAATTGAGCTTCCTGTCTTTCAAACTGAGGAAAACTCAGAAGAATATTGATATTTTGAAACATGCATCTGTAACATCAGTCTTGGATGTTATTGGTTTTACTAGTTAGTAAAGTATCTAAAATCCAGGGTACATGTATCTGCTTCTTCTTTGATGACAATGGACAAAGATATGCATGTTTACTTAAATATCATCATAAAATGCATTTTTGTTGTTGTTGTATACATTTGATGAAAGAATGCTAACCGCTTTTCAGTACTTTCAGTACTTTGATTAATTCATTGTCAATTGTCAGTACTAATCCTTCAGTGCTGTTACGAATATGTATGCATAAAAATATTTCATGCCTAGGTTAACTTTGTTTTTATAAACAATTCTAAAAAATCTTGTTCCTGCACAAATAAAAAATGCAGTACTTTTCATTTTCCTCTTTCAGGAGGCCTGTATATCTATGGATGCATATTTGGCAGAGATAAAATCAGAGGATGAAAGCAACTGGATAACCGAAAATTTACTGAAGCCGTTATATGGTAAGGAAAAGTATAATCCTTATATGGTATCAAAGACTTTTTTCATAGAGAGTTTGGTAAAATTCTTAGACTATTCTTGTCACAGCTCCTACATGATATTTTAAGTCATTACCGATAAAGATTCTTAACGCACATATCATAACATGTACCAATCCTAAAACCAAATCACGCAAATACACTTTATAAAAAGGTTAATCGCAACTCTCACTTTGCCACCCGCTATTGCTGACAGTAAATATCCCTCACTGCTCAATGGCCCTAAGACCTGAGTAAAGGTCAAAATATGAAGCCCTTCCCTGGTATTTGGTGATGTTTATATGTTTATGAGTAAAGAATTTTCGAAATGAAGTAAAATATTGTTTTTCTCATTAAATAAGATAAGTAGTAATTTATTACGCTTGTTACTTGTACCGCACTATAATGTGCTTCCAGGGAATTGGTAACGTTATATTTCTATGACTTGAACTTTAAGTTTATAATGCATAACACTTCAGTAATGCCCTAGTTACATTTCCTGGCCAGTGTCTGTAGACCGGTGGGAATCCGTGGTGTGAGAGATTTTTTTTTAATATAAAAATGGCCCAAACATTGGTCCACATGGGTCGTAGTATGTGTTTGGTCCATCGATGAGAATCCCCCTGATGACCTCATATTCAAAAGATACTTGACGATGCACCTAATGCGCAGATAGAGGATATAATTGACAGGCTGGGGAAGGCAAAATACTTAAGTAAGTTAGACCTTACTAAAGGGTACTGGCAGATCAGTCTCGATGATGATGGTAAGGAGAAAAGTGCGTTTGTGACTCCATTTGGTCATTACCAATTTTTTTTGGAAATATAAAAATGGCCTTTATTGATGAAATCATCATTTTAAGTTGTTGGCACATAAAGGCAGTGATGGCTTACAAAGGCCAGGAAAACGAAGCATTGCTTCAACCAACAGCAGAAAAAATCAAGATCATAAAACGATGTTCCAGGATTTGTAATTAGAAGAACATGATAAAACATTCAGTCAACTCAAACAGGAATTGGTAAGTTCACCAGTTTTGTGGAACCCAGATTTCAGTGCAGAGTTTGTCTTGCAAACAGATGCGAGCGAGAGGGGAATAGGAGCTGTGTTATTACAAATTAAAGATTCAGAGTGTCATCCCATTGTCAGTAGATATGGTGTGGGCTAAGTGTTTTTGATTGTCTGATCACATCGATGATCGGCCAATTCCAGGAAGAGATAACAAAATGGCGGATTTCTTGCCCATTTATTTTAAAATGGTGTTCATTTTGTAAATAAATGGGGGCGTGTGTGATGAAGTTGAGTTACGTTGTATATTTTCATTGTTATTTTGGAAACAGTTGTAATTATATCCCTAGACCTCATATTCAAAGGATATTTTTAGTATAACCTGTTTGCAGAGAGAGTCCATACATGTGCGGCTTTTGATTTTGTTTTTTTTTTTCCTTGAAAAATGTGTAAATGATGGGTTGCCTATGAGAAGCGATGTAGGGCGCTATTGGATATATCGCTGATTTTTGAGTAATGCTTTTTTCCGATGACCCCCATTTATTCGCCAAATGGCCCCAGTCACCGTCCAATTACTATATAGATGTCCGGCCGGCAACCATGCCATTTTTATCACAAAACGCATCGTATATCGATTCCCTAATCTCTGGATAATGTGACTGATACTTAAGTTTTAAAGAGTTTATAATTATAGTTATTTACAGTTTTGAACCATTGCAGTTTGCTCTAGCATGGATTTATTATTGCTACCCCAAAAGATTAAATAGTCTGAAAATTGCTGTCACCCCCAGCTTCGTTAAATAAATAATTAAACAGTCAAACAAAGGAACAAAAGTAATATAAAAACGCAAAATCACATTTCCCCATTTACGTTCATCATATTAATATTTATATTTCATATTTACGGAAGTTAATATTCTGTAAATTTCTTGTTGTCTCGTAAAGGAAAGACAGTTGTGTTATAATAAATCAAATTTAGTTTTTACTATAATTAATCAAAGTTTTGAGGGTTTTTAAAAAATATTTTAGTAACGTATGTATTTGATTTTACTTTTCTGGATTATTTAGTTGTTTAAAGGGGGGGGTCGATCTAGGTTGGCTTGAGCTGGTTTTAGCTGCATTTCATTTCCGGAATTTTTGGTAATTATCAACTTTTTATTTCCGACATTTTTTTTTTTTGTTTTCATTTCTGACATTTTTTCAAATTCAAATTCATATGTAGTACTTTAAGGAAAGGATTGCACGGGTCCGTAAAAAAATCTGCCTAATGAATTTTTCTCATTTTTACATATAACGTTCATTATGTCAATGATACCATGATATCAAAGCAACAAGCTTGGTCATCAGGCTTATAAGGAAGTTATGGTTGCCATGGTAACCACCATTTTTTAATCCTTTGATATTTATGAAGAGAATGTTTTATAATGCCATACACGCAACAAAATTGAAGCAAATTCAATTTTTCATGCAGAAATTTAAGAACATGCTTTATACTTATTGAAAATATAAATTGTTTCGGAAACTATTGATAATTGTAGCAATGCCCTTGTTTTTTGGGGAAGTATTGATTGTAAATTTGCAGTAATATTTTCACCTCAATAGCAGATTTTAACGTCTTGACAAAAAATTACCCCATGAATTTTCCCAAAACTAATATATGCTGTACTAGTCATTATAAGTGACTTATGGTTAAAATATGAAGTAAGGTAATCAGATTAATTTTGAAGCTACATGCATTTCAGTACCCCCCCCCCCTTTCCTAGAACATTAAAAAATTTCACAAATTTTCATATGATGGTTTGTTGTTGGACCTTATATATGCATACTCTGTTTAAAAGACAATAAAGGCCATATCTATAGATAAGTAAATACTTTTTCTCTGAAAATCTGGCAGCTGATGCTCATTTTATATGTGAAACACAATGATTTACTTATTACCAACAGTGGTCACGAAAATAACTTATTTTTCAAACACAGTTTTTCATCTCCAAAACATTCATTTTGTTACTATATCAAAATAAATAAATATATATTATTATAAACCAGTGCACAGTCCTCAAAGGCCTTATTCATCATGCTTTGAAAACTCAGCTATGTTTCTTCCTAGTGACCTGGAATCGAGGGGGGGGGGTTAGAAATTTGAACACATTGAATGAAAAGAGGTTATTTTACATTGTACTCGTAACTGCATTAATTTTTTTTTAAATAAATGTATTCATCCATAAATTATCTTATTTGCAAAATTATAGTAATTTTAAATATTCACATAATTTACAAATAGTTTTACTTCCGATTCTTTTCAAGTAAGTACACATCATTTTCTCCTGTACATGGATGAGCGCTATCTCCATTGTGACGTCAAAATGACAGAATTGACGTCAAAACTATAGATCTACAAAAGTAATCATTGATTGAAATATTTTTCCATAGCTTTATGATATATATGCTGGAGTGAAACATCTATGTTCATGTCCATGTGATTAAAAAAACATTTTTCAAATGTATTCCTATAAGCATTGTGAGCTCACATGTTTCTTTTATTTATCTATGTACATATCTTCCCTTGTATTCTTTCAGAAGAAGTGTGTTGTGTTTCAATACGACGCATAGACCATTTTACAACAGTTGTTTACAATATATGTGTGACGATGATTGAATGTTTACACGGTCGATGTCACTGCTGAAAATACTAAAGACCTTATAGGCGTCGCGAAAAGAAAATCTTCTGCGATATTTTTTTTTAAGATACGTCTTCTAGGCATGATTGGTCTTCGCCGTAACACGTTTATCAAAATCGCCTTCGTTCATCAATAATTATACATGTATCTAGTAAATCACGCCGTCTGAATCTCTTATTGGAAATTATCTTTATATAGATGTAGACCCTATGATAAACAACAATTTTAAATAAAATTCTAATTTTAAAATGAAGATATAAACCTCAAGATATAAATCAAATTTATTTTTAATGAACATGGATTTCAATGTTCAGAGATATACAATATAGATAGACGTGTCAAATCGTAAACCATGCACGTAGATTAAAAATATGATCAATGATCACGATCACTCTTAGTGCATCGTAACATTTTATAATATCTTATACTTTCTCTACTTTAGAAAAATAAACCCCTTTTGTCATGGGCGCAAACATATGACGCTCCTTATTCCGGAAATAGTTACAGCAAACATTCTTTTTTTATTCACCAAATGACGTGATCACGTGACACCGTGCAATCGCGCCCTTAAGTAACATATCTGAAGACTTTACTTAAAAAAGTAAAAACAAAATTCATAAACTACTCACTGAAATCCAATATCTGAGTTTTGTAAATCTATCAATGACTTAGAAATAAGTGTGGTGCTGTCACATTTTAGTGAACATTAGATGTGGTGGAAAGTTTATGCTCATTGAACTCTTTTACCTAGACTTAGTGCTACATTTATGCATACATGTATATGTGTAGATGTTTTTTTTATTTTTATCAAATTTTGTTATAAATACTTTTAAAATTCCATTATCACTTACTTTAAAAACATTGAATTGTCGCACAGATAAATTCCGGAAATGAAAACAAAATTATGTTTTCCTGGAAATGAAATGCAGCGTTGGTTTTTGTGTTCATATTAATTTAGATAAACAAAATAATTAATTCAAATGAAACACATACATTTAACTGTAGAAAAAAAAACATGTTGACTGAAGTTGATGAAGCAACTATTTTGATTCTATATGAAGCAGTTTTTTTTATAGTATATTATTGTTTTCCATTAATAAAATTTTAACTGCACAACATTAAAATGGAATAGATTTAAAAATCATTGCTCATTTATCGGCACATAGACAATTTTTACAATAAAAAAATCATTTTTGTACATTATTCTTTGAGGGGACAAGTCTGGTTTTTAAAACATTCTCTTAATCGTTAATACATTTTAACCTTAAAATTTCTTTAGATATAGAGAATGGGAAACAAATACACAATTTCAAGGGTTTTGTAATGCTGAATCAAATTTAATAAGTTTCTACTTCAGTACATCAAAGTTTCAAAGCTTTTACTGTAGTTAATCAAAGTTCCAATGTTTTCACTATAGTAAATCAAAGTTCCAAAATTTTAATTTTGGTACTATAGTTAGCTATAAATAGTAAACTATAATTAACTATAGTATTTTTTGTTAGGGTTCCATCACTTCAATCCAATACAACCAAAAAAACCTAAATGTGTAAAGCAGTTCGGTTCTCTTTTTCCGACGATATAAAAATATTTTTTATCAATATATTATATATCCCTTTAAAAAAGTAAGAAGAAAGTACGGTATGATAAAAAGAAATTATTCTTGAAACATGTCTAGAATGACCCCTTCCTAAGTCATTTTAATTTTTGTTATGATCTCAAACCATTTCTCCAAGTGAGCTCTATAAATATAGGTTGTTTTCGTAAGAAAATAATGCATTGACGTTATGACGTCAACTTGACGTTTTCCGATTTTGAACCTTTTAATCCCGATACATTGCAAAAAAAAGGAAAAGAAAAGAAATTTTGAACTGAAAAAATGTTCTAGCTTACTCTCCTGTTCCCTTTGTGAGCTATTCTTAAAATGTGAAGCGAGTTTAAATTTCGCTGAATTCAAAAAATGATTTTCTTTACTGGAAATATTGTTGGTCATTGATTTTGCTTCTTTTTCCGAGAAAAAGATTCATCAAGAAAGTCATTGGAACATAATTTTTAGCTTGAAGTCCAATTTTGCTCACGATTAAATCTTTAAAATTCTGAATGTACGATATATATCTTTCTTTTATTCAATTTGTTTGTTTGTTTGTGTGTGTGTGAGGGTGAGGGTGTGTGTGTGTGTGTGTGAGGGTGTGTGTGTATGTGTGTAACAGTGTAAGTTTGTAAATAGAAAATAAACATGAGAACATACACGAATGAACTGCATACGATATTGTTCGTGCATTATTATGATGGTTCTAAGAATAAAGACGGCTATCTTAATTTGAATTTTGCTGAGATGGTTTGTTTATAAAATAACTTCACACAATTTTCAGTTTTGGCTTTTTCTTTATGAGAATACACATATATACGTGAACATATTTCTTTCAACTTTCAACCTTGCTATTTTTAACGACGTTCAATTTTTTTTCAGATCTTTTTTATGCTCTAAAATTCTGATGGTCGTTGTACACCTTGTACAGCGACTTTCAAAATTTTGGAGCGAAAAAGGGATCTGATTTTAGACAGATTGCCCTTCATGGCAAATGGTGGCGTCTTTATATGAGTGAAAAATTCGTGAAAGGTTAAATATCGATATATCATTGATAATTATGTTCCATTGACACTACAAAGCTTTAAAATTAAAATGCGGGATATAGATTCACATATACCAACTGGGGGGGGGCACATTTATTTCCCAACATTACTTTTACTATTGAAAATGTTAATTGAAAAGCTTTAACTTTTTCTACGGTAAAGTAATATACGGGAAATATAGTATGGTATCCAGAAAACTGGTACTGAAAGAACTCGGCACCTGAAAAAAGTTTGCCTCTACCCCCAACCCCACGGAATAGGAATGTCGAGTTTTGGCAATGTTTTTTTTGGGGGGTGGGGTGGGGGTGGGGGTGGGGGCTTGTCAATTTTTCCAGGTGAGTGAAAAAAATTCTCTGACTGCCCCGCCCCTCCTTTTCAAAAACGATGCTACGTGTCTGTTATATAATACTTGTAAACCTCTTTTTGTTTATATCTGATTAGAAAAATAACTTCACATGAACAATTTGTCATTTTAATTTGATTGAGAATGTAAAGTCGAACTAAATTTTAAAGCTAAAAATATGGCGTATCTGGGCTTTAAAAAAATACGAGATTAAGTGTAGATTAAGATGATATTTGCTATCAACGTTCAAATAAATTTTGTCACGAATTTGAACTTAAATATTCCCAAGTTTCTGTGGGTTAAATTGACTTTTATGCTTTTCATTGTGATATCGTAATAGAGAGAGGCAAAAGCACAATGCTCCGTGACGTGTTTTATATAACAAAAACTCACCAAAATAAGACGTAAACAACAAACAAAATGCATGGATTGCATTAGAATAGGAATAACTTATCTTTTAATTAAGTATTTGCGACCGTTGATGCTGATTTAACTGTCGCAAACTACGTTTTACGGGGCGCAGGTGTAACGACGAAAAGTGACCCCCGTAGAATATTGACCGGGGGTCATTTTTCTACGTAGAAATTTGACCCCCTGGTCAATATTCTACGTAGAAAAATGACACACTTTTCTGTAGAAATTATGGCCTTGGGGTCATTTTTCTCCGTGTGCATAGAAAAATGACCCCGTAGAATAATGACCCATTGTCATTTTTTTTATGCAAAAACATTCGTTTTGGTAGGAATATTTTTGTTAGGCGAATGTATACGGGTAATATCAAGTAGCCTTATGCTTTGAAGTGTTATGAAAGAGGGCGTATAAGGCATGTACAATCCCCCGCTCTGAGACAAAATGTTTCTCAATTTTCAAAATTCACAGAAATGTTATATTTTTCTAAAATCATGTTCTCAGTAATGTCATCTTCAAAACATTCTATCATTTTATTTTACTGAACGACTTATCATTTGATAATCTTATTTCAAAGTTGACAAGCATATTTAGTGGAAAATGGGTTTAATAGAGCTATAGAAAACGAATTTTGAACATGAATGGGTCAAGTCTCCATTCTTCGTGAACGCTTAAATGATGAAAATGTAAATGCGAAATCTATTTCATTTGTCCAAAAAATGGAATCTGAACCCATTCTATTTGAAAATCAAACTTTTCTGAAAAAAATTATGCTTCAACAAACCTGTTCATTTAAATCACACTGAAAGACCTCAATAGTGCATATACTTCGTAGCGTAGTGGTTAAAGTGGTTGGTCTTGGACCAAACCTGCGCTATAGAGAGAGTTCAAATCATATGTGAAGCTTTTTCTTTTTTTGTTTTCAAATGTCTTAAAAACATAAGTGAAAAATGAATTATTAATAAATTATTTAAACAATGAAATACAGAATTTGATGTGAAAAAATGATATTAACCATAAAATTTTGATAAAATACTACTTTTAGAATTGAGAGAAGTCTTTTTTCAGAGCGGTGGATTGTCCTGGCCTTGTACGCCTCCATTCTTTCTGAAAGCTTTTCAGCTTAAATAACGAAATCAAAGCTATACAATACCTTATATTAATAATACAAACCGTTTTATCCACATTAAAGGAACACAATATATATTAAAATGTTCTAAGTCTATTACATGTAGAGCAAAGATATGCGCATTCATAGAATCGTTTTTTACATTTCTACAGTAAGCTTCCATAGTTGTCAATTTTTAAAAAGGTCATTTTCTCGCTGGTGTTAGAAAAGTTTCCATAATTAATTAATTATAAATCTCTTTGATTTTACCCTGAATAAATAATTTGCAAAAGTCATAATAAAGTTTTATTTTTCAAAAGTTTAACGTTTTTTATCCATACTTTTAAAACGGGTGCAAAAAGGGCCCTAGCGTAGAAAATGAAATCTTATAATAATATTTGGTTTTCTATTAATGAAGTTTCAAACTTCTCATAAGGTAAAAGCTAAGGGAATGGAATTCATATAGTTAAATAACGTTGCTTTTCTTGCTTCTAGGCTATGTCTTTGGATTTGTAAAAAATTTCAACGTCTATGGTTATCAGAAACTTATCATACCACTTTCGGAACAAAACCTTTGAATGATAAAATTAAAAGCACACAAAAATCTAATCATATAATGAACAGTATTTAATATCAAAGTCCATAAACCAATACAAAATAGGAGCAGACTAAACACACCTCCTAAACATCAGAGGCGGGATCAGATGCCATGGAGGAGTGAGCATCCCCTAGCTGTCAATCGGTCACATCCGCAGTGTACTCCTCGGGAAATAACGGAAAAATCTGTTGTCAATTCAGTGCATAAATAATGGACAAACAATTAATATTAAAAACGTCAGTTAGTATTTCACTCAATGAAAAATTGTATTTGCTGACTAGGTCATTGTATCGACCATAGAACTTACGAAATGATGGCTTTAAACGAGACTGCTGATATTCTTGCTTCATCAACTTGCTTGTCAATAATTTACCTCGTTTTAGAAATTGTTCATACGTAGAGCATGCTCTTGCAGATCGAATCAACTGAGATTTATAAACTCCGTATGCAGGTGATGAAGGTGTATATTGCTGCATAAGTAAGGGAAGTTGATGTCAGATAGAAAAGTTAAAATCATCAAGTTTATCATATAGCTTGGTTGTTAAATTACCATTATTTAACGTCTTTTTCAAGTAAAATATCCAATTATGAAACATATGTGTCAGACTTCATAGTATCTTTTATCTCAAGCTAACCAGGATATATCGTATCGACGTAGGAATGGAAATTGCTATAGTTAATTGACAATACGTCGTCGGTTTTTATCTAAATGTTGAGTTTAAGGCCACAACAAGTTTTTTTTTCTTTTTTTTCACGTATAAGACTTTGCACAGATTCTGCTTAATATGAATACAAAAATAGGTCTGCTAAGAACGGAGCGCAATTGGTACCCATGGGAATTCCAATAGATTGTTGGAAGACCTGGTTGCCAAAAACCACATAGATATTGTCAATCAAAAACTCAAGCATCTTTTTGATCATAATGCGTTTTAACAAAATAATTTTGCAAATGACCAATGGCCAGGTAAGTAAATTTACGAGTTCCATTTTTATTTTTAAAAAAAGTTGTCAATGATATCAAAAAGCCTGGACTTTAATTTATCATGGGGTATGGTTTCGTATAAACTTGAAAAGTCGTAAGTTGTTAAGCTGTTAATTTTGAAAAAATCTTTTGATTTCAATTTTTCCAAAAGTTCTTTGGAATTTTTGAGTATCCACATCTGATTATCACTACTTCTTGAATATATTGTTGTAGAGTACTCTTGAAGTTTTTCATTGGGATTCTGCAAGCCAAAAATAAGTCCATACTAGGTACATTGATTGTGATGCTACTATTAAGATATGCATTCAATTAATTGTTGGAAAGGATTAAAGTACATAAAAAATCACCCTGCTTACATTTGAGAGTATGAAAAAATATCAGGAGACACAGATATTACATTGATTGTGATGCTACTATTAAGATATGCATTCAATTAATTGTTGGAAAGGATTAAAGTACATAAAAAATCCCCCTACTTACATTTGAGAGTATGAAAAAATATCAGGAGACACAGATATTACATTGATTGTGATGCTACTATTAAGATATACATTCAATTAATTGTTGGAAAGGATTCAAGTACATAAAAAATCCCCCTACTTACATTTGAGAGCATGAAAAAATATCAGGAGACACAGATATAAGGTTTTATAGTATAAAAAAGCAGGGGGTGAATTTTCTATGGGGGTCATTTTTCAACGTGTATGGAGTCGTAGAATTAATGGTCTGGAATGTTTTTCTACAGTCGAAAAATGACCCTATTTGTCGTAGAATATTGACCCGGGGTCATTTTTCTACGTAGAAAAATGACCCCCTGGTCAATATTCTACGGGGGTCACTTTTCGTCGTTACACCGGTAATACTTAGTTTCCGAACATTAAATCAGAATTAACGGTCGCAAATACCAAATTGGAAGACAGTTATTCCCTAAATTTACATTTAATATATGTTTATTGATCTTAATCCACAACTTGTAGTTAGAATTCTATCATTTCATTTTTTTTTTCCATGAAAGAAGGTAAAACCTGCCCAGGCTGTTGGACTTCAACAGTATTGTGGATTGGTGGAAAGTGCCCAAAAGGCAGAAAGGGAGATTATGCAAGATGTTCGTGGGATAATAGTAGCGTCCAATTTCCTTATGCCAACTTTCGCAAAAATGAACCAAACAATGACCATGACGAATCTAAATGTGTTTTTACTAGCACAGCTGAAAATGGAAAATGGGATGACAATGACTGTAATTTGGAACGTTTCTACTTGTGTGAAAAGTCTATTTAATTGGGTATTCTTAAAACACCGTCAAGTGTTGAGCGTATCCCTATTTTGTTTAAACTCTTTCATTGAAAGTATCATGATATGATTGCGGTTCAAAATGAAAATCAATTAAGTGAACGGTGATTTTCAACGGAAAAAAAAACATGCACTTGAATCAACGACAGGCGCATATTTACTTTTTTCTACTTGGACTGTGCATTTCTTTTTTTACATTTTAAATGTTATAGTTCTTAGCACACACTTTCAAGTCGAAGACAATCGAATAGAAGTTGTTTGTATATAAAGAAATAAATGTGAGGAACGAAATAAGTTTTGTTAACCCCATTTTCTGATAATATTTTTCCTTTCACACCTTGGACACAGGGTAAATTTACAAACGCACGATGGACAATGGGATGACTTTTTCTGTTCTGAGCAACGTTTCTACTTGTGTGAAAAGTCTGTTTAATTGGGTATTTTTGAAACACCGTCAAGTTTTGGGAGTTTCCCTATTTTGTTCAAACTCTTTCATTGAAAATTTCAGGATATGATTGCGGTTCAAAATGAAAGTCAATTAAATGAACGGTGATTTTAAACGAAAAAAAACATGCACTTGAATCAACGACAGGTGCATATTAACTTTTTTCCCCTTGTTTGGGTATTTCTTTGTTTTTCATTTAAAATGTAATAGTTCTTAGCACACACTTTCAAGTCGAAGACAATCGAATAGAGTTGTATGTATATAAAGAAATAAATATGAAGCACAGAAGAAGTTTTGTTATCACCATTTTCTGATGTTTTTTTTCCTTTTGCATCTTGGTTAATTTACAAACGCACGGGAAATGTTACAGACACAGACAGAAAACTCATGGGATATCATTAAGGAACAGCATTTAATCATAACATAACATTTTGATATGATTGAAACGATAACAGATATATAACATTATTTCAGATAGCAAGATATATAATTTATTTTTTGTTGTTCAATGAATTCAAAGAAGTTTAATTACGTTTACCTATATGAAAAAAATATATATAAAACATATAGAATTCAATCGGAGTATTCAGTTTACTTATTGTTGACGGTCAAATGACCGTCAATTGACCATAAGTTAAATTTTTGCCATGCAAATGAGAAAGCATTCAACTCATTTGCATAGAGTGGGCCACAGTTGAATACTCCTCTTTTTTTCTTTGCAGTTGACCGCTAGTTGAATACTCCTCTTTTTTCTTTGCAGTTGACCGCTAGTTGAATACTCCTCAATTTTCTTTACAGTTGACAGCTAGTTGATTTCTCCTCTTTTTTCTTTGCAGCTGACCGCTAGTTGAACACACCTCTATTACCTTTGCAGTTGACCCTAGTTGATTACTCTTTTATTTCCTGTGCAGATGACCGCTAGTTCAATACTCCTCTATTTCATTTGCAGTTGACTATTAGTTGAATGCTCCATTAGTCAGTGCACGTAGAATGCTTTGAAAAAAAAATATTGAGAGAGACTTGAAATCAAAGACAAGCAGTGTTCTTGAAAATATGAAAAGTCAAAATAATGGAGTTTCTAAGTTGACATAAATGTACGAGGGGTGATCAAAAAGTTCGCGAACTATCTCCATATCTACAAAACCACAAATCAGATTAGAATGAAATTCGGTACACGTATAGCCATACACATGGTCTATAAAAGGCATATGCTGAATTAAGTTTTATTTTTGTTTGTGACCTCCCAATGTGAAAATGACGTCACTATGTGGGTCTCTTGTGACGAAAAGTGGTTGTCGCAGTCAGTACATTTTTTATATATCATAGAAATTCCTCTGCATTATCATATGATAATTTGTACACAGTTTATTAAGATAAATGAGTTCCTATAAATTCAATCAATGATTGTATTGATCGTTTTAGTGAAGGAGGGCAAATGGTTAAAAATGATACTTGTCATCTTGCCCAGTGAAAGCAAGTTTGAAAAGATATGTGTTCTTAATTAAGTAATTTGCTATGGAAGACCCCAAATTACACTTTGAAAAACTGTTGAATATTTGAACAATAATATAATTATTAAATACCTAAGATATTGTTTACTATAGATTTTAAACATATAATATATGATAAAAAGGAGAAACCCATTCTATAACCACCAGAAATAAAGGTCTCTTCCGAGACAGAAGGTTTGTGCTTTAATGGTCGCCATGCTTATTTTTGATAAGGATATTCTTTTCCACCCATTTTGTTGCCGAGATTTGACCATTTCTGACAAATGAACTGTTCTTGTCATAAAAATTAACTCACATGGAAAGAAATATAAAACTCAGAAAAATCTTTCAACCTTTGTGACAGAACGCTCCGGAGGGGGTCACGTGACCGTCAATATCACGTGATTCGCACATGCAGGGATAATTTAAAACACAATCAACATAGAAACCAAATATTGTTTCTTTGATGGAAGTTATTCAATTAGTTCGCGAACTTTTTGATCACCCCTCGTACGTGTAAATCTAAATGCATGTTATTAATGAATTGAGCTGACCCACTCTCATAAGTTATTACATGCTTTCTTCATTTTCTGTACAGAAAAGTTTATATATATAATTAGTCTATAGTAATGCCATCTTTTAACAAACACAACAAGAAACGCAACAAAACACTTGATTAATCAAGTTGATGAAAAAAGAATATCAGCAATATCGTTTAAAATCATCATTTCATAAGTTCTATGGTCGATACAATGACGTTTTTTCATACCAATTGTTCGTTTATACACTGAATTGACGACGGGTTTTTCTATTATATCCTGATCATGACAAGGAGCACACGTCAGGTGTGACCGGTCATCAGGAAATGCTAGAGCATGCTCCATGGCACCTGCTCCCACCTCTGATGTTTCGGAGGTCTTTGTTTGCTCTGCTCCTATTTTGTATTGTTTTATGGACTTTGAAATTGAATATTGTTCTCCACATCCTTCTTGATGCAGTTTTCGGAATTCTTTTAATACAAAAAAGTGCAAATAATAGGGACCTATACTGACTACATTTTTTATCTAATATCTGTTTATAAAATAACAAGCTTAGTAAAAGAAATCTTAAAATTTTATTCTCAAAATAGTGCATGAGATTTCACACGCTGAATCACCAAGAAGACAATTATATTTCAAATCAAAATTCCCACCTTCTACAGAAAACACACATGTACTTATTCAAATCTTGGTTGTTGCAATTCTGGTATACAATGTCACGAACCCGATCTATAGTTACATGCAGGGTTCTCCATGAACTGTTTTACTGTGCCGCTTCCGAAACGGTACAATTTTCTTCGCCACAGTAACGATTCAAATTTCATGCATGCAGCACAGAAAAAATTTTGCCGACACAGTAGGAGTTGTGATAATTAGAAAATCTAAACACACAAATTATCTATAACTGACACTTTAATGAAACAATTCTACCGTCTTTCAATTCTAAAAGTTAAAACACTTAATTACTAGGGCTTCACCTTGAGTAATCAATCAATTATCTCCTAGACCCTCGCCGGACTTTACGCATGCCAGAACAAAGTCAAAAAAATTGTTTTCACAATTCAATGTACCGGTTAATTGGTAGATGCAATAAAGTGCATTGTATTAATAAAGAAAATTATTTAAATATGTCTTTCCCATACAGCCACGGCTCTAGAATTAAGTAAGCACTGTAAGTCCAACATAACATCGTACCGAAGTCATTTAATTGATGTAAATAAATTGCCGAAAATTTTGAAATTTCAGCATGTTCAAGGAACTCTGTAAAATATTTTACTGTTCTGAAGTTCTTTTTTTTGTAATGCGGTAACTCTGCTTTTCAGAACGTTTTTCCCTTTTATCAGTATGTACGGCCATACCATTTGTGTAACGAATTAGTGATTTTTAAATAAATGTGTGCTTGTAATCTTTTGTAATTATAATGAATTGTGATTCAGTTGCGAACTTGTGCGCGAAAATACCGCGAAATATTAGTGCTTAGCGTAAACTCTGCAACACAATAAAATCTCAAATGATGGAGAACCCTGAGTTACATGTATGTAATTTTGAACGTAACGTAAATATAGCGTTGGTGGAATTTTTTAATAAGTCGTATTGTTCAACTAATGGTCATCTCTTATTTTAGTGAAAATGTCGAAGCATTAGCATTTAAGTAATATTCAACTGCCATTCTATACAAATCAGTTGAACATTTTGCAGAAAAGAATTCCACTCCTAGTGGTCAACTGTTTTCTCATTATCAGTTGACGACTAGTTGATAATCAGCGACACTTTGTCATATGAGTACAGATTGAAAAACACTTAAACAAGATGATGGAAAAAACTGATAATATGAAATCGCCATTCTTCAAATTGCTGTAAATTTGTGTAATGTGTTTTTTTTTCAAATAAGTCTTTATGTACTGAACCACTCTGATGCTTAAGAAATTCTTCCTGTTTTTGAGACACCCAGCCAGTGAATTATTATATAAATCATATTATTTTGGAGTTAAACTACCTAGTTTTATGCAACAAACTACATGTACTTCCTTGGATGAAAAATGAAAAGAAGCCATATGATTACTGTATACAAGGTTATTTTCGCCCCGTGTTATTTTAATAATAATAATAATAATAATAATAATGCTTTATTTAAAGAAGGTAACCCCATTAGTACAACGTACTATTCTTCCCCGGGGCCTTCTACATTTCAAACAATATACATAAAATGGTACAATCAAACATATATACAATGTACATGAAACTGATAGGCTCATTCTATCACTTCATAATCGAGTGTAGTATATAAATTAATGAAAATATAGGACAATAAATAAGTCAATATACAAAGTTTAAAAGACATAGTTAATAACAATAATAAGGACATCTATAATAATAAAATTACAGACGTTGGCTAATTATGACTTTTTCCAAATTCTTTCTAAAAACAGGTAAAGATGGCGATAATTTAACATGTAACGGTAGACTATTCCATAAATGTACACCAGAATATTGTAAAGAGTTTGTAAATAAGATTGATGCTTTGGTAATCGAAGATTATAATTAAATTCTGAACGCAATGAGTATGATTCAGAACTGTGAAAAATAAAAAGATTCTGGATATATTCTGGGCTCATACCATAAAAAGTTTTATACAATAGAATACATTTATGAAACGTAACTAACTCAAAAACATTTAACTATCCTAGTTTTTCAAACAAAGGCTTTGATGGTTGGTCAGGTGCTGCATCAAGAATAATTCTAGCAGCCCGTTTCTGAAGCTTATGAATTCTCTCAATGTTACATCTGGACGTATTACCCCAGACTGTGAGACAATAGTTTATTGTAGGCAAAATGTATGCATTATAGAAAAGTTTTCTTGTACTTAATGGAAGAAATTTCTTAATTTTACGGAGCGTAAATAATTTGTATCTCAGGGATTTACAAACTGCATCGACATGACAATTATACTGTAGAGATTGATCTATCTGAATACCTAGGAGTTTTTCAACTTCAACAATTTCCAAGTTTTTGCCAGAAATTTTTGCATCAAGTACTGGGTTATTTAATCTTGATCTTATTTGTTGTGTACACATAAGCATGCATTTTGATTTGTCTGTGTTCAGTATCATTTGATTCTGTAAACACCAGTTTTCAATTTCACATAAATCAGAATTTAAATGTGTTTCACTATTATGTACATTGCTGTTAGGTAAATGCAGAGTTGCATCGTCCGCAAACATATCAATATTAGAGTAATTTACACATCCCTGTGGCACCCCTGCTGTGATAGGTAAAATATCGGAAGAACATGCGCCAATTTTTACACTTTGCTTCCTTTCGTTTAAATATGATTGGAACCACTTGATTGTTAGTGAATCAAAATTATAATGTCGTAATTTCTCTATTAAGATATCATGACTGACTAAATCAAACGCCTTACTAAAATCTAGAAAAGCTATGCCAATTAAATTTCCTTGGTCCATTTCATGCAACCAGTTATCGGTAAGTTTGGTTAGTGCTGTTTGGCAAGAGTGGAATTCCCTAAAACCAGACTGTGAGCTCATAATAAGGTCAAAAGCTCTCGTAAATTCACGTACTTGATTAGCAATATGCTTTTCAAAAATTTGGTAGGATAGATATTGGACGATAATTACTGGGATCACTTTTATCGCCTTTCTTATATATGGGGGTGACTTTAGCATGTTTCAGCTGGGAAGGGAAGATGCCATTAGTAATGCTAGTATTAATGAGATGAGTTATGGGTTTAGAAATTACATTTGCAGAAAGTTTTAAGAGACGGGTGTTGCAACCACTATTGAAATAACGACCACTATTGAAATAATTATATCAATAGTGGTTGAGAGTGCATTTCAATAGCAAACATAGTTAGTAACCACTATTGAAATACAACCACTATTGAAATAATTATATCAATAGTGGTTGAGAGTGCATTACAATCGCAAACTTAGTTAGTAACCACATTGAAATACAACCATTATTGAAATAATTATATCAATAGTGGCTGAGAGTGCATTTCAATAATGACCGCGCGTAGGTTTCAACCACTATTGAAATACGACCACTATTGATATAATTATTTCAATAGTGGTTGAGAGTACATTTCAATAGCAAACATAGTATGCAACCACTATTGAAATAAGGCCACTATTGAAATATTTCTTTCAATAGTGGTTGAGATTGCATTTCAAAAGCAAACATATTTCGTAACTACTATTGAAATACGACCACTGTTGAAATAATTATATCAATAGTGGTTGAGTATGCATTTTAAAAGCAAACATAGTTAATGATCATTGTTGAAATACGACCACTATTGAAATATTTATCTAATAGTGGGGAAGAGTGCATTTCAATATGATAACCATAGGTTTCAACCACTATTGAAATACGTCCAGTATTGAAAGAAAAGTTTCACTGCGTAATTTTTAAGTTTTTATCCAAAATTTCACAAAAATTGGATTTTGAGTAAAAGATATATAGATTAATAATCAAAGAGTATCAATTAATAAATGAGGATTAAAAAGTTATTGGGATAGTTTTGAAATAATTTCAACAGTGATTTAATTAATTATTTTGATAGTTACTGATAATAATTCAAAACTGAAACCATGATTTAATCAATATGCATATTGAAATCTTTATTTCAAAAGTAAACATTATTTCAATAGTGGTTGCAACGTATGTTTGTTATTGAAGTGAATTTCACCCACTATTGAAATAATTATTGCAATAGTGGTCGTATTTCAATAGTGGTTATTACCTATGTTTGTTATTGAAATACACTCTCAACCACTATTGATATAATTATTTCAATAGGGGTTGTATTTCAATAGTGGTTACTAATTATGTTTATTATTGAAATGTACTCTCAACCACTATTGATATAATTATTTCAATAGTGGTCGTATTACAATAGTGGTTACTAACTATGTTTGCTATTGAAATGCACTCCCAACCACTATTGATATAATTATTTCAATAGTGGTCGTATTACAATAGTGGTTACTAACTATGTTTGCTATTGAAATGCACTCTCAACCACTATTGATATAATTATTTCAATAGTGGTTGTATTTCAATAGTGGTTACTAACTATGTTTGCTATTGAAATGCACTCCCAACCACTATTGATATAATTATTTCAATAGTGGTCGTATTACAATAGTGGTTACTAACTATGTTTGCTATTGAAATGCACTCTCAACCACTATTGATATAATTATTTCAATAGTGGTTGTATTTCAATAGTGGTTACTAACTATGTTTGCTATTGAAATGCACTCTCAACCACTATTGATATAATTATTTCAATAGTGGTTGTATTTCAATAGTGGTTACTAACTATGTTTGCTATTGAAATGCACTCTCAACCACTTTTGATATAATTATTTCAATAGTGGTCGTTATTTCAATAGTGGTTGCAACAGACGGGGACCAATGAAATCTACACCTGCTGATTTATTAATGTCAAGTGAGTGTAGCATAGTTAAGACATCGTCCTGGCTTATAGGAAGTAAGCTAAACACATTTTCATCAGTGAGTTTGGACTTCGTGAATTCTTTTAATTTTTGAGAATTAAAGCTATGATTTTGTGTTTTTGTTAATAAATTGTCAGAAATTCTTCCGCCCTTTCATATTCGGAAACAAGTTTTCCCAGTTTTAAATTCGCCTAGAAAGATTTTTGTTTAAGATATTATACTGTCTACTTTGAATTCGACCCGTTTTAAATTCGCCCACTTCCAACGAGGGTGAAAGGGGCAAAAATTAAACGGGGGCGAAAATTTCCCTGCATACAGTAATGGAATTTGTACGGGAGTACAATTAAAAGCTATCAAAAATATTTTTGACTTTGATACAACAAATTAAGAAATTATTTGGACGAATTTCATTCAATTTTCATTTTTTTTTTTTTGGTTATTCGTATAAATGAATTTACCCTGGCTACAGCCGTGTAATGGGAGCGTTTCACATTCAGCGTTTTCCTATTGTTTGAAAATATGCATATTGGACAAGAACAGGAGGACCATGGGCCAGGTCGCTCACCTGAGTAACTTTGGTGATACAGTCCTTTTACTATCAGATTTCCCCTCTTTTTACATATATTGTGCTGCCTACCTCCCCCACCCCATCTGGATTTTTATAATTTAGAATCTACACTACCCCAGGATGCTTCGACACTGGTTTCAGCTTTCATGGCCTACTTGTGTTTGAGAAGAAGATTTTTCTAATATATTTCTATATAAAAATTGGATTCCCTCTTGAGACCCCACTCTACCCTCAGGGGTCATGATTTTAACAACTTAGAATCTACACTACCACAGTATGCTTCCACATAAGTATAAGCTTTTCTGGCCCTGTGGTCCTCATACATGTCCAAGAACACATCCTATGTCGATATCAACAATATTATGTCGATATCGATACAATATCGATCTGAATCAGCATTATGAATTGGAAATACCTGGTGCCGTATTTGAGACTCTATATTATGTCGATGTCGTCGATATCGACATTATCATGACGATATCGTATCGGTATCTATTCTGTTTGCGCAATTTATTTTCACATTGAGGTATAATAAAATTTTAGTCAAAAGTGAAGTCAAAATTGATTCCTTATTGGCATGAATATAAAAATAAATTTATATGATAAAGAAATTTCTAGGGTTGTTATTGTTTTAGATTAGATTTAGAGTAAGATGTTGGATTAGGGTGAAAATTCTTAAAAATGTTTTAACAATCATGATTCGATATCGATATGATATCGTCGATATCGACGATATCGACAGTAAAGGCCCTGTCACACCAACTGCGTTCACACGGAGTCATTACGGCGTTGTTAAACTTTAAAAATCGCCGTGGAATCGCAGGGAAATTGCACAAATTTCTGTTAATTTTTCACAATATGAAGATGACGGCGTTCTTACGGCGATGGACGCGATTCTACCGCGATCTAACGGCGTTCTACTGCGTTCCCACGGAGATCTCTCGGCGATTGACTGCGCTTCCGCGGACTTTTCACGGCGCGTTAGGAGTTTTCACCTCGTGTTCACGGCGTTCTCACTGCGCTGGCTGCGTTCACAATACGTTCACAATGCGTTCTATACTCATTGATATATATTTAGAAGGAATGCAACACATTTTTGTGTAGAGATTCAAGTTACACGATGAAAAGACTTCTAATCATGCCAAGAAATATTAATAATCGAAAATGTTCTATATTTAAATAATTTATTACTAAATTATTAATAGTTTTATGAATAAACTCCTTTTCTTTCAATTTCATCGGTTCAGTTGTGTTGTTAGATTTTCTTTATTTTATTTTTAATGTAAAAAAAAAATGATAAACACACCGAAAAGTTTTCTACAAATTTTAATTGAAACAACAGAACAATTGCATGTGTAATTTTCTCTTCCATTATTTCCACATAAATGCTCCTATTGCAACAAATACGTTTAAATTATAGCTGATCAAATATGATCCCATTGCTCTTGTTTTGTGATGTGGCTGACAACGCTCTAATAACGCCGTGAAAGCGCATTATGATCGCCAACGGACGCTGTAGAAACGCCGTGGGAGCGCAATGACCGCAGTGACAACTCCGTGCTGTCGCCGTGCAATCGCAGCCGAAAAATCACAAGACGATAAATCTCATTAGAAGCCCGTAAAAACGCGATAGAAACGTAGTGACATCTCCAAGGACTCCGCGACATCTCCGTGGGGTCTCCGTGGAAGCGCAGTCTACTATCACTGCGTTCATGCCGCGATCATGTGCGACTTCACGGCGTTTATACGGAGCTCCCACTACGTTGTTGGAGATCTCACCGCGCTGCTACGGCGATCATACTACGTTTCTACTGCGTTCTTATCAGACCGCGATCACACGGCGCGTACTTTGTGCATGCTCAAAGTGATCGCCGTCGCTTGGCGTTCTTGGAGACCCTACGCGACCCTACGGCGTTCAGTGGAGATCTCGCCGCGTTGTCACGGTGCTGTAGGAGACTCTACTGCGATCACCTCGGCGTTTTGCATTTTTTGAGGACGCCGTGCAGTCGCCGTGAGGACGCAGCCCCGGTGTGACAGGGGTTTAAGGTAAACTTGTTAAACACAGAAGTGATGTAAAAATAAAGTTTTTGTATTAGGGTGAAGATTTGTAAAGTAATATGCTCTTAACAATCATGATTCGATATCGATACGATATCGCCGATATCGACTATATCGATGGCAGGTAATATCTTCGTTAAAGTAAAGTATTTAAACATAAACACATTCAAAGAAACAGGGAAGGTATTTACCAAGGGTTTAGCAAACATGATTCGATATCGAAGCGATATTGTCGATTTATTAACATATCACTATCCATAAACATGCTATTGTCATAAAATGTTTTTAACTTTGAATATCAATTTCGTAATCTTTTTGAAATGAATGAGAAAATATTGAAAAGAGATACAACATATCTCAGATTTAGCAACGTACGCGTCATATTTAATATTTCATAACTCTATGCCCAAGGATCTATTTGTAATTCAGTGTATATTGCTGCAAATAATAAAACTCAATCAAATGTTTCGTCGAAATTTAAATATAATCTAATGTTTAGTCAATAGTATACCCTTAACATGAGATTTTTATCTTTAAATCAATTTTCACTACCGTAGTAGAATATCATTTTAAAGTGTGTTATGACCTTGTACATAAAAAATTATTTATAATGGTGTCAAGGTTAAAAAAGAATTTTTTATCATTTTCAAAAATTCAGTTGACATGACAATGGAAAAATATAAAAGAATTTTAGCTAAAAATATTTCTGCGTAAAACAGCACTCTTGGTACGGTTGTAAAAGATGTATGTTCGTTGGAACTTTACGTAATTCATTATATATTGAGTCTGCGGATATATATTTTAAAATAAACCACATTCCTTTAAATAACTTGTCATTCTAAAAATAGTTATTGTGTCATCCAACTTTAAAGAGGTACGTGCATAATGTAAAAAGAAATCTATACTGCAGATATTGAACTGTTCCTCACATAGAAATGTATATAGATCGTTAGTTGCTTAAGAAATAAACTCCAACTTTCCGTGAATGTTGCAGGATAAAGTCCTCGGCATTTCTCTTTCAAACATCTTTTCGAGACCGATGAGGCTATTCTTCATCATTCATGAAAGCAAGAACTTCATAACTATTCTACTAAGATCTCTAAAATACAGCTAATCGCTTCATCTATTGAGAAACGAAAGAGGTCACCATGTCTTATTACGCTGTTCCATTTAACACAAAGGAGTAAAAATCATTTGTGTACAAGTATGAAAGGAAGACGATTGATACTTTTTCTGCATTTAAAATTGCCTTTTATATCTTTAAATTTGAATGTACAATAACAAATAAGTTTTCTATGTTATTGCTTTATCACTAAAATCACGAAGATGAAATATGGTCTAGGTAGGTCCGTGGAACAGCCCCGCTTACCTAAAAAACACACATTCATCAGTGTCTTTCAGTGTTTCGACTCATAAAGACGACACATCGATGAGTATAAGGGGACGACCATTTGATTCTGAGGGGGGGGGGGGGGGGGGGCGGGCAGATTTTGGAAATAAATAATCTGTCCCTAAAAATGTTGAAAATAAATAATCTGTCCTCTACTACAGAGAAAATAAATAATCTGACCTTGACTTCTGATAATATTTAAATATTGTAAAAATATCTTCTTTTTTTTTATTTACGTGTAATTTAATCTCAAAAGTCTTCAATTCAAAAAATTTTTTGCCTCGCTTCGCTCGCCATTTTAGAACCAAATAGTATTTAAAATCAAATTACCAGACTGGATACTTAAGTCAGTTTATCAACATGACAATGTGCACTTGGTAGGTGTGACGAATAACTTTAAATACAAACCAATTCTTATACACCACAAAAGATAAATTTTCTTGTTGAATAATTATACTTTCCAGATAAATTAATACAAAATATACACTTGCGGATTTAAGGGGGACGTACATGTACATATGTAAGACCCCAGGCTCTTCCTTAAATTTTCAAAGTATGATACGAATAAAAATAATAGTGCCATACTTTGGGACAATACCAATATTTTTGTGCCTAGTTTTACCTTTAAAATACACAAAAACCCGAGAGCTTCAGGGGGCTTCGCGCCCTGGGCCCTTTTCATTCAAAGTATGATATGACTTAATAATGTCATGCTTTGGTACACATCTAACCAATTCCTACAAAAGTTTTACTCTTATTCATATTGTAAAACCCAAGAGCTTCAGGTGGCTTTGCTCCCTGAACTTACTTCATTCAAAGTACGGTATGACCAGTATTAATTATGTCATACTTTGGTTCATCATAGCCAATACCACTATAATAGTGCCTGGTTTTACTCTTAAAATACACGAAACCCCAAGAGCTTCGGGAGGGGGGTATACTCCCTTGGCCTCCACCAGGGCTTTGTCTAGGACCCACTCGGGCCCTTACGGTGGCCCAAGACCTCTTGCCTAAACAAAGTTATACCTGTCCCCTCCCCAAATCCTGTATCCGAATATGGTATATGAATGATTAGTCTTTTAGAATCAATTGATCAAAGTACGGTAAGACATAGAAGAAAATAAATAATCTGTCCTTGATAATCTTGAAAATAAATATATATATATATATATATATATATATATATATATATATATATATATATATATATATATATATATATATATATATATATATACAGGATCAAATGGTCGTCCCCTAAATAAGTTTTTTTTTTAGAGTCAAATATTTTTATATTAGTTTGAGAATAATGTCCGCTGCATTTCTTTGATCTCGGCAAAAATCATGGTAGAATTGAAAATTATTCATTAAAGTGTAATTTTGATAGTCTTTTTATTTTTGTCGATAACGCAATTTGACGGTATGTTGAAAGATTCGAAAAGAAAGCCAATGGTTTTACGAGGAGTGTAGCGGATTGGATCCCTTGAACATTGAAGAAACAACAGTCACAACTGATATTAACCAATAGAATCACGAGTTTAATGTACAACTTTACAAATATTAAGACACATGAGGAATGTCAAAGTGTAGAGTTTTCTGACTTATTTCACATTTCGTCCGACTTTGTTGTAAAAGACTTCCATAACCGCTGGAAAATAATCACTACGAAAGCAGTTGTTGTTAAAATTTGCTGGTAATGATATCATTTCGATGACCTCTGCTCTAAACAATGCAAAGTTGGCTAAAAAAATAAATACGGTATAAATTATGAACGTTTTATTTACATGGATGTTATAAATAATGAATTTATTCAAGATTTCATTTTCTTCATCCCTATCCGCAATTTATCGACCCAACATGTTTTTTTTTTTAATATCAGACGTGCAGATTTATTTACATGCATACACATGTACTTGTCTTTTTTTTATTAATTCACAATTCGTTTTTACAAAATTATATATTAAAAATCGCTTGAAGTATTTCTAAATTTGGAAAATGTAATATGTTCCATATATATGTAATAATAAAATAGAACAGCTGAATGTATTTCCAAGAACGGTAACTCTTATTCTTGTTTCCCAAAAGATATGAAATAAAATTCATCGTCAAATGCGTTATACGGCCACGATTTCTCAATAAGAAAAGATGGCAGTTTATCGAGAATTAAATATATTAACATGTCCTTTTTTTCTAAAAATATATTCAAAGAAATAAAAAAAAACAGTAACGGTCAGAATTTTAAAGTTAAAATAGTCTGACTATGCTAAAAGTTTTAGATTAATATGATTAAAGCCTTAATACAACTATCAACTTCAGTTATCGATAGTATACAAAAGTTCCTTTTTGATTAGGGTTCTACTTCTTTTTCACAAACAAATGGACGCAATTCTGTACATGGGAAGTCATTCCATTTCCCTTTGAAAAGGTGTGACATAACAACACAATGCTCATCGTCAAAAGCATTGTTTGGTTCGTTAAAGTGCCAGTTTTGATAAGCG
>NW_026926545.1:0-28406 GCF_032062105.1 Saccostrea cuccullata | reverse complement strand
AAGCCCTTTACACTATGTATTATAGAATACATGATAGAAATATAAGACACAATGTACCAAATAAGTATAAAAATCAGGACAATTTTCTGAATGCATGGATACCTATAGTTTTTAAACATAAAATGTATTTGTTAATCAATTTGCAAATAGAAAATGCATGGCTGATATTCCAATTCGCTTTTTCTGCAAAGATATTGGAGATTTGACTTTTTTCCCTAAATATAATATGATTAACTTTAATCTTTAACTTTAAAGATATACTGTGGATAAATTTACATAACTTTTATAGATTTAGATTTAGAGATACTTTTATGAGACAGTATTTTTGATTACTTCACTGATAAACCTGAGGATCGGACTACCTTATGTTCTTATCTCATCAAATTGCTTGTCAATAATTTACCCCATTTTAGATATTGTTCATACGTAGACCAGACTCTTGCGTATCGAATCAACTCCGTACATGTATGCAGGTGATGAAGGTATATTACTGCATAAGTATGGGAAGTTGACGATAAAAAAGTTAGCGTCATCATGTTCATCATAGAGCTTGGTTGTTAGATTACCATTAACGTCTTTTTCAAGTAAATTATCCAAATTTGAAACAGAATCTGTAAATAGTATCTTTTATCTCACGCTCACCAGGAATATATCGTATCGACATAGGATTTGAAATTACCATTGTTAATTGACAATACGTTTACGATATATCTAAATGTCGATTTGAAGGCAACAGCAAGTGTTTTCTTCCTTTCAAAAACTTTTCCCCATATGAATACAAAAATAAGTCTGCTAATGACGGAGCGCAATTGGTACCCATGGGAATTCCAATAGATTGAAATTGGAAGACCTGGTCTCCAAAAATGACCGAGGTATTTTCAATCAGAAACTCAAGCATCTTTTTGATGTCAACTTCAGAGTATTTGTGTGTGCAATCAGAATGTTTTTGAACAAAATGTAAATGACCACTAACAGGTAAGTAAAAGAGTTCCATTTTTATTGAAAAAGCAGCTGTCAATGATATCAGAAAGCCTGGACTTTAATTTATCGTGCGGAATGGTTGTGTATAAAGTTGAAAAATTGCAAGATTTTAAGCTGTTGATTTTGGTGAAATCTTGTGATTACAAAATTTCCAAAAGTTCCTTAGAATTTAAAAGTATCTGCATCTGATTTACACCACTTCTTGAATATACTGAAAGGAAAAAGAAACGCATATTTTACTTTTAAATTAAATTAAAACTATTATTTCGAAAATGTTTTCCAGTATTGTTATCAAACATTTTAATTCATCTTTAATCTACAAGTTGCCAAAATCTTGTGTGACTTTGACTGATAATTCCTGCGTTATTGAAATTGATTTTTCGATACCCCCCAAAATTAAAATAAAAATTCTCATCATTTCCCTTGCACATTGTTAACAGCATTGATTTTCCTGTGCATTGAGTTCAGCAGAGCATTTATCTTTCTCATTTGATTATTATTCAACTCTTCCGACGATAGTCTTGATGGTTGATAGAAGCTGTATTATTCCAAAGCAAACAAATCCCCCCGCCAAATGAGTGCCACGAATTTTCAATTTAGGATAGAATTTACAGAATCCAGCTGGTTTGGTACACGTGAATGTTTGTGAGAAAGACTCGACAAACACTGGCTACATTTTCCCAGTGTAAACATGCTAAAAACATTACGCACACGACGCGTACGTGCGCGCGTGAGAGTAAAATCGACGTAAAAGTTGCTAAACCCGCGGACCAAATAAGAGCAGAGAATTTCTGTCAATTTTAGGGTGAAAATATTGGTATGATAGTTTGCTGTATAAATATCGGTTTCAGTGATAAAACCTTGACAACAACCGAGGTGACATGATGAAAAGCCCTGTCTTGATGTGACGCTGTTACGCGTCAACGTCACCGCCGTGGTTGGTTGGAAACCTTTTAATTTACTCTCTGACAACTGAAAAACCTTTTTTTGTTGAAAAGTTTAAAACAAACTGCACAGCAACATCTTGTTGCCTTTTTATTCACTTACGCAATTTAATTACTGGAACCAGTCTAACTTCCGTCAGCCATACCATGATTGCACGAAATTAATACTGATTGCAAATGCGGAAAACGATGTCTATAACTCCAATGCATCGATTAGCACCACAGAATGTGATCATAAAATTGTCATCATCAACATGCACGTGTTTTTGGCTTGTTATCATTTCCCCTACGTGACGCCATACATTTCATGGTTGAGTAATTTTGACCAGCAATTTTAGTGCACAGTAATCAAAATACACATTTGACCAATTTTCATAATTTTCGGCCATATAGTTAAATATATTTCGCTATTATGCTATTATGCGTTTCTTTTTCCTTTCAGTATATATATATCCCTTTTGGATCGATATTTTCATTTGTGTAAAACAAAATGAATGATGAAAATGTTTGATGGTTTGTGGTTATAGCTCTTTCTCAGGCAATGATTTATAGTTCACCTGAGCTGAAAGTTGAAGTGAGCTTTTCTTAGCACCCGTTGTCCGTTGTCCGTCCGTCCGTCTAGCTGTCCGTCAGTCCGTCTTTAAACTTTTTTTTTTATATTTTTAACTTCTTCTCAAGAACCACTGCCCCTATTTTAACCAAACTTGGTAAAAAAAATCTTTTGTTAATGGGAAGTTTATATTAAATTCTTAAAATTAAGGGCAAACTTCCCTTCTAAGGGGAGAAAATTAAGGAACGACAAAAGTAATGTGGTCATTAAAAATCTTCTTCTCAAGAACTACTGGACCTGGAAAGCTGAAACTTAAGTGGAAGAATTTTGGGGTAATGTAGATTCTAAATTGTTCAAATCATGACCCCCGGGGTTAAGGCGGGGTCACAATAGGGAATCCAAGATTTACATAGAATTATATTAGAAATATATAGGAAACATCTTCAAAAATCTTCTCAAAAACCACTGATCCAGAAAAGCTGACACATAAATTATATGGAAGCATCCTGGGGTAGTTTAGATTTTAAATTGTTCAAATCATGACCCCCGGGGATTAGGGCGGGGCCACAATAGGGCATCAAAGTTTTATATAGAAATATATAGGAAAAACCTTCTTCTCAAGAACCCATGGGCCAGGAAAGCTGAAACTAGGTGGAAGCATTCTGCGGTAGTGTATATTCTAAATTATTAAAATTAAGACCGGGAGTATTAGGGGTGGAGGGAGCTACATTGATAGAGGAAGAGGGGAAATCTGGTAAAGAACTGCATTACCAAAGTTACTCAGGTGAGCGATATGGCCCATGGGCCTCTTGTTTTCTTTTTTTCAATATTGGCACACACGTTATTGGAAAATATCTTTCGATTAGTAATTGTTATTTTTCTGTTTTTATACTTTGCTGTAACGAATGTGCCCTATGTATAAATCACGATTAACTGTCCTATTTTTGGCTTCTTTCTGGAAAACATCGAACCATGGTAAGGTTTTGATTCAAATTTCAATTTGAAATCATAAACATCTGGTTTCGATGGGAATATAAAATGAATCAATGGTCTATAGGGTAAGAATCACCAATAATATTTTTCCAAAGTCCTCTTATTATCATGCTGTATATTCTTTTATTAGTAGACATTTCCTTTGTTTAAGGCTGCATATATTAATCATCATTCATGAATTGTCAAGCCATCGAATATTACAATAGTTTAATTTTATCTCATTAATATCACAAACACATTTAGAGTCATAAACATTTCTGTTTGTTTCTCTTTTTTTTCCTGTTTTGTGGACTGGGTTTTCAAAGTTCAGCTATCAATACACCTCTCATATTTTGTACATGGTCATAATCATTCATGTCTGGCCTGTCCGTCTTCTCATGTAGATGGTTGTATATATCAGAATCTCCACGTTCGGCCCCTCCAACATTTGTGTTTTCTGGTGTGTATATGACTTGTTCCTTCAAAAAACATAGTATAGACGTAAACAACAGTTTACTGAAGATAAAGACAAACTTTTCCCCTTTTTCCCAAATAACTCCTATTAAAGTTAAAGTTTACTTTCAAGCAGCGCGTTTTCGAACTACAGTATACATAAAAAGACAGATGTTTACATAAAATCTATTCAAAAGTGTTTTGTTTCAACTGGTGCAAGACACGCTTTTTCTTTTTCTTTTTTTTTTTTTTTTGCAAAGTTACATGTACATGTACACGATAGTTTCTTTCACAAAAATGGGACAAAATCTACATACATTTAAACATAATGACTAGATTTATTTTATATGCATATATCAAATACAATGTACACCCAAACACACAGATTTTACCCTTGAAAATGAGGCTTCTGCTTCCATGTGGTGAGAAGAATTTTTATCATTTTCATAGCTCACATTATTAACAATCGGTAACTTTTTACACCTGAAATTAAAAAAAAAACTTATGAACAAAATCGTTCAGAAAATGTACGAACAATAGATAGTTTTAAGAAGACCCAAATTAACAAGAGTCATTTCCCTTTGGTCGCCATAGTGGGGGTCAACTTGCTCAGATTCTTTCATTATACAACCAACTTTAATTTTTTACACTGGTACTTGTAAGCTTTAAGGTATAGAAAACATTGTTTTTCTGAAAAATATGCAAGGATTTTTATTCCATAAACATTTTCCCCCAAATATTCTTCTTTCATTCCGCCGAAACATGGTAAGACAAAGAGGGAAAATTACTAGGTTGACCACCAAAATGGCGGCAACCGGGAAGTAACTCTTGTTAATTTGAGTCTACTGAAAACTGTCGATTCAAAAAACAAAGAAACAATTGTGAAATCAAATGAATAAAAAAATCATTTTATACCCTAACACGAAACTTTCTCTACAGAAACATAATTATGGAAAAAATATATCCTGACTCCTAAAAAACTTAAGAAATTTTGGTCAAGTATATTTTGAGTATTACACAAATAGCTTAATTAAAAAAAAATAAATGTGCTTCTTTTGATTCTATGACATACATGCAACAATATATTCAAGAAGTGGTGTGAAACAGATGTGAATACTCAAAAATTATTAAGAACTTTAGGATAGTTTGAAATCACAAGATTTTACCAAAATCAACAGCTTAAAAAATTACGACTTTTCAACTGTATACACAACCATTCCCAAAGATAAATAAAAGTCTAGGCTTTTTGATATCATTGACAGCAATTTTTTTTTCAATACAAAATGGAACTCATACATTTACTTACCTGGTCATTGGTCATTTGCAAAATTACTTTGTTACAACACATTCTGATTCCTCACACAAGTACTCTGAAGTTGACATCAAAGAGATGCATCAGTATCTGATTGACAATATCTATGTGATTTTTGGAGACCAGGTATTCCAACAATCTATTGGAATTCCAATTGGCACCAATTACGCTCAGTCATAAGCAGACCTATTTTTATATTCATATGAAGCAATTTTTGCAAAATAGTATGCATGAAAAGAAGAAAGCACTTGCTGTGGCCTTCAACTCGACATTTAGATATATAGATAACGTATTATCAATTAATAATGGTAATTTCCATTCACACGTCGATACAATATACCCTGGTGAACTTGAGATAAAAGATACCAAGGAGTCTGACACATTTGTTTCATATTTGGATATTTTACTTGAAAAATTCGTTATTGGTTATCTAACAACAAAGCTATAAGATATAACTTGATGACTTTAACTTTTCTATCGTCAACTTCCCTTATTTATGCACCTATAAACCTTCATCACCTGCATACGGAGTATATATATCTCAGTTGATCCGATACGCAAGATCATGCTCTACGTATGAACGATTTCTTAAACGATGTAAATCATTGATAATAAAGTTGATGAAACAAAAATATCAACAGTCTCGTTTGAAGTCATTTCGTAAGTTTTATAGTCGATACATTGACCTTGTCAGCAAATACAACTTATCACTGAATCAAATGCTGACTGACGTTTTTCATACCAATTGTTAGTCCATTATTTATACACTGAATTGACGACGGTTTACCTGATCATGAAAAGGAGCACAGGGCGGGTGTGACCGGTCAGCAGGGGATGCTCACGCCTCCATGGCACATGATACCACCTCTGAGGTCCATACTTGCTTTGTTCCTATTATGTATTGTTTTATGGACTTTGATATTGGATACTGTTCGTTAATATCCATATCCTTTCTTCATTGGAATTTTAATAAAAAAAAATCAAATTATACCTTTTATGTTTACATTTTCTGTTGCATTTATTGATGATTAATGTTGCACTTAAACATCCAAGTATGCCCAAAGTAAATCCCGCACTTGCTGCTACAACCAGATGTCTTGTGTTATATTTCAAGATTGCTTAAGGTAGGAAAAACATAAATAGGAGTATTCGTACATTGAAAACGAAATCAAAATTCGAATTTAAGGTAATTCCACCTTCCTATGATGTCATATGTTTTTGCAAAAACTGTAATTAGTTAAAATTCATACCTAATAGAACGATATCATATCTCTTGGAAAAATGCATTACAATAGGTGTAATTATGATAAATATTGTTAAGTTAAAGAATTCAAAAAATGCATATTTTATGTATTTAATCAATTATTCAATTTTCAAAAAATGTTGAAAAGGGCAATAACTCCTTCCAAGATCTCTTCATTCAGGCATTTTCTTTATTGTAAAATGGTTTCCCTGATATTCACAAATCAAAAGTATCCTTTAAGTAGGAAGTAATTAGGAACACTCAGCATCAGAATTATGCATTTTAACCAGTTTTTACATATTGTTCATAATACTGTTTACAAAACTGACAAACACTTCTAATTAATTATATGTGTTTCGCATCTTAAAAAATATGGTGACCTTTACATTTTTTGCAATACTTGGAAAGCTTAAAGTATATTAGATGAAAATAAATGCAGTTTTTGCACTTTTAACCTATAAAGGTGTGAGGAAGGAAACACCTTAATCGAACTTTTTTCAAAGTTAGGTCATAATATAAATTTTTCGTTTTTGTCTTATTCAATGAGAAAAGTTGATAATATAATGAACAATTAATAATTAACTTTTCATGCGTTATTAATTTCTGGTGTTTAGATGTAACTGATATAAATTAAATTTATTTAGAATTTCATCAATAATGAAATAACGAAAAATTTTCTTGTATGTAGTTAATAAAAAATCAATACTCTGATTGTAAATATTTTTCTCGAGGTTCAAAAGGGCAGCTGTAGTTACGGACCACCTGTCTTGGGACCTGTCAGTCGTTGTAATTTCTGCAAAAACTAATGATTAAATTAAAATTAAAGGTTGTATCATTTACAAGTTGCAATTTATCAAGTTTAAAATAAATATATAATGTATCATTCACAAATTTTCTAATTTTTTTTATACGTTTACAAATTTAACAAATTTCTAGCGGACAAATACTTTAATTTAAATATAAAACAAACCAAGAAAAAGACCTGTCATAGGACTTTTCATAGTAGGAATAAAAAGGGATTTTCATTTACACTCCAGAATATAAAATTTTATTGAAATCGAGATAAAAGTAATTTCTCTGAAATGAAATATAGTTGTTCATTGTAAACTAATAGGATAGAAACCATTGTTACATTGCATTTAAAAAACAACGCATAATGAGTAAAATTTGGGACTAAGTCAACGCAATTTGAAAAATAAAATTATTTTCAAAGTGCGTTAATATTGACCATATTAATGCACTTTCATGAAAAATAAAGTGTATGGCTTAGTCAATAAATTTGTAAAATTTAGGTACTTGCATGATACATATTTGAAACTGGTGTATTCAGTGATAAGATCAATTTAGGATCTGAGAAATAAACGTTTTAAATATGTTACATGTAGATTTTCGTAAATGTTATAAAAGGAAAATAGGCCTTTTAAGGATAATGGGAAAATGATTATTTAAAATTATAATTTCTTTTGCTTTCATTTTTGTGTTAGGTGTAATAAATTGAAAAATGTAGGGGAGCACTACAAGTGATCTACTTAAAGCATAACTTTTTTTTCTTGAAAAGGAGTTATTTTGATTTCTTCCATCCTTTGAAAATTCTTCCTCTCTCAAATCTTTTACTGTATTTAAAATCTTTTTTTTATGTATTTTGTGTAAAAAGAATTTCAACGTGATACAGGTACCAGTTATGTAAATGCCTATATTTGGATGTAGCTTAGACATTGGAACCGGAGAGTAGTTATCTAGAAGGCTGCTTAACCCCAAAACTTTTTTGCAAAGAGATACACAATATAGGCATTGAAAACTGGAAGTTTCCTTTATTGTGGTTAAGTTCCCCACACCCACCCACCAGCCCAACCACTTTCAATTTGCTACCGACGCCTATTTATAGGAAAAATAAAGGGTTTGGCTGAGAGACCTTCTACCCGTCTTCTCTTCATTCTCGATAAGGCAAAATCAATTCAAAAGTTTTTTGAAAGATGTAATATATAAGTTAATGCTCTCATTTACTAAACTTTAAGTCCAGAATTTTTGTTTAGTACATTTTTTTTCAAATTGCGTGAATTGTCTCTATAGTAAAAAATCTTAATGCATTTAAAAAAAGATTAAGTGCGCTGATTCGGTGATAATTTTACGCACTTTTAAGTTTTCTTTTAAAGTGCATTGATTTTTTAATTCAATTTAAACGCACTTTGACATGTTTTTTATTCAAAGTGCTATATATTTCAAAGTGCGTTTCCACAAATCATATTGTACATGCATATCCTTGTGAATGAAATGGTCATAGTATTTTCTTCATTGACTTACATGGCTGGCATTTTCCATCTTTATTAATATAATCTTTCATACAGACACACACGTGTTCTCTACAGATAGTACTGTTGGATGTTCCATTGCATTGCTCGTCATATATACAGGTGTCATTTACTTTTAATCCACCCAAAATAACCATTTGAAATACTGATTGCGTCTTTTAGCATATATAAATTTTTATAACATGAAAATGTTGCATTGCACAAGCTTATTAACGTTTATTTTAAATTAAAAACATAATATCTCAATATTTTTCGAGAAAATATACAATATTTCTTTATAAAGGAATTTATAAAGGCTTTTTTTTTAAAATAGGGAATGATTCTTTAAATAAATAAATTCAAAATAAAAAAAGAAACAAAAAAGAAACAAAAAACTAATTCTTTCAACTTACTATTCAAGCAATGACCATCACTTTCTGTAAATCCATATATACACGAACAATTAGAAAATGTTCTGTCACATTGTCTGTTGTAACCAGTTCTTATGAATTGAATATCTTCGTTACAAGATTCTCCAAGTTTTAAATCAACTTTTGAAATGATACAAAAGACAAATCGAAGAATCGAAATAAGCATACTTTTTAAAAAATGTTTCTTTTTTAGTAATTTTTTTTTTGTGGTAAGATATTGTTTCCCATTTGAAAGCCCATTAAAAATCGCTATTGGATAGAACTTTCATTTGATCATTTTGAAAATTTTATTTTAAAAGCAGTAAAAAAAGCTAGCAATAATAAAACCTATTTTCTTTACCTTCTTTTCAGGTGCCATCAACTCGAACTTTGTCTGTTTTGTACATGTATAATGAGCACAGTGTATGATTTGAACAGTCTTTGTTATTTTTACAACTGCCTTAAATGTGTATAAAAAAATATTTCTTTCATAAGTATAATAAATATTAAAAACAAAATTGTCAAAGAAAATACCATATCTCCTATTTTTCTTCTCATCCCCACCCAACGCCAAGATTGGGGAAGATCTAGACATCGATTTACTTACTTCTTCTTAAAAAAAGCAAAAGTTTTCATTCATTTACATTATTACTGTACGATATACGACAAAGGTCTTCAAAATAAGATCTCAACCAGTGTGATTGAGCAATGTTTGAGCATTATACTATCGTCATCAACTTTTCTCAAAGTAATTTATTTTCTCTATCCACGAGCCTACTTTGCTCCATTTTGGTAAATATAAAACATTTTTTGAATGTAAATGGACATTTACTATTATAAAATCCCAAGAAAATAAAGCAAATATGTGCAAAAGTTACACATGCCCATATTTGAATATATTCCTTAGAAAAGAAAAAAAAATACAAATATGACAAGAAGGATTGGCGATTTTAGACAATACTAAGCTCCAAAGATACTAAGTCCTAAATATCGAAATACATGTTTAGAGATTAGTTAAAGGACTATGACTAGCCAATCTGTACATGCATTTAATAGTTCATGTATGTATATCTGTAGTTTTGGGATTTTAAGGAATTAAATAAAAGAAGATTCAGAATCCAGAATAGAAGAAATAGTGCACAAAAATAATCTATGAGTAAATATTTTCATATTCTAAAACTATATGTTACAGCAACTGCAGAGAAAATTTGTAAACGAAAGGGGATGATTGGATTTAAAATTTAATGTATGTATGAACAAAAAAGAATTTCAATATTTGGTTTTTTTTATTAAAAAGTTGTAAAATCATGATCGAAAATTGGATATTTAAATAATTTTTTCCAAATTATTTTACTTGAAGATAATATTTAGTTTCGTGAAAAAGAAAACGAAAAAATTGTGATTGAAGAAGAATTCATTCAACAGATTCAATGAATTGTTCAATCAATAGAACTCAAAACAAAGTTTAATCCTTGGATTGACACCTTCATATTAGATGAATTTAATATAATAAATATTGTATTATTCTATTTGAACCTTACATTATCTTATCCTTTATTTCTACTGAAAACATAAAACGTTTTTTTAATGGTAAAACATTGATCTAGTGTTGACATTGTCTAAAGTATGTTTTTGATTAATATATACATGTATATTGTACATGTACTGATCGATGGAGTTATCGAAAAAGTATATATAAGAGCATATAATTATAATAGAGCATGATTCGAAATCGCTCAGGAAATTAAGGGCAAGCTTCTTCCAGAGGAACAGAAAAATCAACATGTTAATTTTACAATTAATTCGTAACATTTGGATTTATCACTGGAATCGTTTTCTTATATTTTGCAAAATCTTATCTGTCATTACCGAAAAATACTTGGAAACTAAAACGCAAATATCATTATGGGATCTTTCTGAACTAAAACAAAAATTGATGGGGGATACAAATCAGGTTTTTCACCTGATAAAATGGTAAAATGTTCTTACCATGGATCTGCCAGTTCAAATTTATGAAAAATGTTTCAAATATACGATCCTGAGCATTAGTACAAGCAGTGTGTTTCCAAGTTGTAAAAGACTTGAATTTACCCTCGTTTGAAATTTGTAGTTTTGCTGTATGAAAAGAAAAATTTTGAAAATCCTTTCCGGTCTCATCGTATATAAAAGAAATTTCAGAAACTGCATTCGAACCACATACTACATTGTTCGATTTATCTAAAATGGTAAAAATGACATTTGCTGGATAAAATTTTCAATGCATATCTATAGCTATAAACCATTACCAATAAATTTAAATAAGATCTTTTAAGTTTAAAAGCCAGGCATCTTTTCAGGTATTAAGATACAATCTTTAAGGCCTATTTATCTTTTACAATGAAAAAAAGACGCCGTATGTCTCAGATAACAATGTTAACGAACAATGACCTCCCCCCTCCCACTACACCCCCTTAAAAAATAAAATAAAATACACTCAATTGAATTTTAGAAAATAAAAATCTGTAAACAGTACATACATACGAACCAATTGAAAATCCAAACATGGGATTAGGTGCCTAGGTTGAGTAAATTTAACAGTTGACTACTAACCCCCCTTGAGACCTATATATCAATAAATACACACGGAACCCTGTTTTTATTATAATAGAAAAAAAACAAAAGTCTAACAAAATGGGGAAAAAAACTCCTGAGATGAAAAATACTTTCTCGAATAATTTGGACACCTTCGTTAGGTCCACAATAAATGTATATCAAGGGAGTAAATCAATTATGATATTCGTATATTGGAACATAATCTACCCAACTAATCTGAGAAGCGTAGTGTTATGTTTACATGCGGGAGATATTTCAGGAAATCATATCATATGTTTTCTCTATATTTACCAAAATATCGATCAAATAATATAAAAATGGGTGTCTACTTAAATATCGCACTTTCATTTCACAATTTATCATTGATTGAAATGCTGATTGACGTTTTTTTACTAATTGTTAGTCCATTTCAAATAAACTAATTGGTGACTGATTTTTCCGTGATATCCCGACCATGACAATGATCACATGGCGGGTGTGACCAGTCAGCAGGGGATCTAGTATATATGATCTACCCTCCTCAATTGCATCTGATTCCACCTCTGATGTTTTGGAGTTCCGTGTTTTCTCTGTTCCTGTTCTGTATTCTTTATGGAAAATTTAGATCTTGAATACTGTTTGTTATCTCCACATGTTTCTTTTCATTAAAAAAACCCTTTGAAGAGATACTAGTATATCCTTGAAATCTGTTTAAACTCAGTCAACCCATACCTATTAGATAAAATTAAGTATGAAGTTTATATCAGGAACTTTAACATGTAAACAAATTTTTGGAATTTACGAATTACGAATGAATAATAATAAATAAAAAGATTTAATAATACTAGGTACATTTTATTTTTAAAAAAGTAATAATTACTTGTTAACCACTCTTTTACTTTTCCTAGCGTACTTCTGCATACTAAATCTTCCGTGTTGAGGAATTCCGCTACCTCACTCAGGCAAATATAACTGTAAAGAATAATTTGCAAATTTATCAAACACAAGTTGTATAATATATTGTCAGTGATAAGTAACGAGAAATTAGTGTATTATAACAATTGAAAGCAATTTACAAAACTCTTTCTGAAGAAAGAAAATATTAAAATCTTACGTTTTGAATTCAAAGTTATAGACTCCAGAAACCAACAACTGGGGTCTTTTCAATGTATCAAAAGGAACAATTAAAATAACATCATTGTAAGTAAACATCACTTAAAAACACTTTGTTATCATTATTTCTTTATGCAGGAAAAAATAAAAATACAATAAAAGGACACAATTAAATTTTATTAAGCGTCTAACATACAATTACAAGGTCACTATTCGGATATAAAATATTAAAAAGTATTTATTATTTGTTTATATTTTAGCTGAAATTTACATCAGAAGATAGATCGATAGAAAAAAAAAGGTAACACTAGAACCACATATTAAAGAAATGAAAAGATGTAAAGAAACATTCATTTCACGTAATAAAGTTTTAACACAATGTAAACACATTATCACTTCACATAATGAATTTTCGACTTCAAGTTATGAAGTGCTGACATAATGAAAGGATGTATTTACTTCATGTAATGCAGCATTGACATAATGTAAAGATATTTTTACATAATCTCATAAAAAATTGACATAACGTAAAGATATGTTCACATCACGTAATGATAAATTGACATAATAAATGCATAGTTGTATGCTATAAGGCAGTGTTGGCGTTCCATAAGGAAACCACATAATCTGTGCGTCATTTTTTCATATTTGAATGATTTATAAACCAGACTGAATGTACATGTTTAGATTTTAAAGGTCAACTAACAACTTTATATAGTATATGACTTTGGTTTTCCCCCAGTTATGAAGTAGTTCTCCGCTATCACGTGTACAGTACGTATAATCACTCTGTACTGAGTTAAATTTGGTCCCATTACGTGATAAATGCGTAGTATGTGCACAAACGAATTTCAATATCATCCTTTTTCCTTCGATGTTTTCTGATGAGAGAGAGAGAGAATACTCTTACCAAGAGAACTTCCTGTCATTGTTGTACATCTACTACAGTGCCGAGAACTGATGTAAATAGAACTATCATGGGATTTGAAATGCTTCCTTGTTTAGTGCATATATATATCTCATTACTAAAAAATATTTTTAAAGTATTTTAAAGCATTTAAAATGGCAAGGAAAAATATTCTATTCAATCATTGATAAGATATGTGACACAACATAAAGAATTAAAATGGATGATCTATTTTTGCTTTCTGTTTTCCACTTTAATATCAGGAATAAGTCTTCTGTATGAAGTGGCTGTATGACATGTTTAAGTAAAGATTATTTATAAGGAGTCATTCATAAAATGACAGAATGCTGTCTTTAACATTTAACATCTACGATTATTCAACTTAATGTACGACACGAAGGGTGACATTCTTTTTTATAAACAATGTGATAAAAATGATCAAAAAGTCAGCTGCAGATTGAATTTTAAGATTTAGAGGCGTCATAGACATCCTTTCTTTAAATCGTGAATATAGGAAAAGAAGAAAGTACAGTTTCAATACAAATAATGCGCTATATTTTTCTAAAATATGAAAGTGATATAAGAAATTAAAATAAATTCTTTCTGAATCATAGGAATTCTCTGCAGTAAGAATACACAAATGGTTTTTCTCATATGACCTCCTAAATGCCAATTGTGACGTCATTAACTTGTGCATTTTCCCGTATTTTCCTAAAAAGTTGCAGAAGACCTCAATTTTCAGTGGATTTTTCTTTCAGAAAACATACTCTGCCACCGTCGCCCGGAAAGATTTTGAAATAATATGTGATTTTTCATAGCTGTTTGCATAATATATCCAAAAATTAAAGCGGGCGACGGTGGCAGACACTATTTTCTAAAGGGAAAATTAACAGAAAAACGAGTCATTATGAAGCTTTTCTGCCTTAAACTTAAAAATGTACCAAATTAAGGACGTCATATTTTCAAGAAAGGCTCTCCTTCAAGCCATATTCTTTAATGATTTATCATATTCATCTACTCAACTATTGCTAAAGCCAATTTCATAACTTTTTAAGAACATTAATTTTTAGGGCACAATAAAGCTTAAACCGGACCGTCTTTTTTAAATATCATACATGTACATGACAATTAAAAATAATTTCCCCCCAAATACACGTAGCAATAAAATCTGGAGGTTAGCTACAGATAAAAATATTGAAGATATTATTAACTGGAAACAACATTGATTACTAATGTCATGTAGAGAGTGAAAATATCAATACCTCTGTGTTTCTGCATATATTGTTGAATGACAATGGTTATGGAAATCACAATAGATATAAGAGGAAAAACCTTATTTAAAAAAAAGTATTTTGTCATTCGAATCGTAGCTTTACCAACAACTTTTTACTAAGAACAGATACTAAGAACTTTGTTTGATTTGTAATAAGAATTGGGCTATTTCATAAACACGGTGTTTTTAAATATTACAAAAGAATAATATTCAATAATAATATTCAATTTTCGTGTCGATTTCTCAGAGCTGAATTCTAAACATCTTGTTGGGTGAAAGTTTATTCCAATGTACATTACATGTATCATTTTTACATTTATGGTTTTTTAAAATCAATCAATGAATGCAATAATTTATCGGTATATTGGTATTCGAAAATAACATGCAGAATAAGAAGAATTATTTATTCTGAGTTAAACATATTTTTATTGAAACAAACAAATGACATCGACGGATATAGAAAAATACCTCTAAAATATTTTCATATTGAATTGGAAAACTAGATGCTGTCATGAGACAGTAATACCCGCACTATGGTGTTAGCCTCTAAATACACACTCCTTCATATTGGACTTTCCAAGGAAGAAGTCAAAATAATTCTAAAATTATCACCGTACATGTATTCGTCAAATTGAACATAAAATTTTCAGGTGACCATATGATCTATGAGCCTCACATATGTATTTTGAATACTTAATTCATTACCAGTATGAAATAACAGAATTTAATTAATGATTGAAGTACTTAATTAGATTCAGATAAATATTTTGCCCATAATTTGGAACCTTTTAAATTTACTTTCTCAACGACATAAAATATTATTTTAGTACAAAGCGTTTTTGATGAATTTATTAAAATGTGCAAACTGATTTTAGTACTTGGTCGGGAAAAAAACCCATTGAAAATACAACCCGATTAATTTGTCAATGCCTATCTCTCCCCCCCTCCCCCCACACACACACACACTCTCTCACTCTGACATTTTTTTAAAAATAGACCTAGATGGCAAAGTTATGTTAAAACATAGTTTATTATGATAGTTTGAAATTTGTTCTTGTACTAAACAGTTTTACGTGTGAACATCTTATTTTCTACATTCATTGGGTTTGCGTCACCCATTATCATATTTATAGATATCACCTCTCGGCACACCTCGGCCGATTCATACTGGCAACGGAATCAGCAAAGGTTTGTCGAATGGGATTATTTAGTACATGTATGCTGACGATGCAGTGTGGTCAGTTAAAATCATTTGTGTTTTAATTGGATTATATTGATTATATTTCATGAATTCGTTGTCACGACCTATGACATTCGGTAAGTACAAAATTTAGTAGAGATTGCATAAAAATAAATTAATGCAAATGGTTAGGTTGAAGTTCAAAAAGGGTCAAAGATCATCGCATGCCACGGTCGACAAATTTCACATTGTCAAGTTATCTCCCGTTGCGGACATTCAGAATATACAGGCGCATATCCAGAATTTTTTTTTTAAAAAGGGGGGGGGGTGTCACACCTCAGTCAAAAAAATCAGCCCAAGATTTCCTGAGAAGCAAATAAAAAATAATAATAAAAACAATGATGGTGGAGTCCCTGTTTTCTAAGGGGGAGGATGTCCAAAGTCATTTTTATTCTCTACGGTACATAGTCTTATTTAAATAACTGCTAATTCCAGGGGGGGGGGGGGGGGGTCAGATATACCCGAGCCACTGACGGCCGGTACCAGAAATGACAAATGATGTTGTGACTCCATAATAGTAGAAAAATTTTTCATTTGACTATATATACATATTTTGTTCCCTATGTTTATGTATGTTTGTCTGTCCACAGAAACTTTAACCTTGCCCATAAGTTTTAAGTGGATTGGGCGATACACATGGCTTCAATATTTCATAGGTAAATTTCTTTTGGCAAAACCTTTTAATGGGTACCACCAATTTTGACCTCTTGATCTCTTGACCTTAGAGTTTGACCCACTTTTACAAGAAAAATACCTTAAACTTGGCCTAAGTTTTGAACAGGTGGTGCTAGGACTTTCATGCTCTAACATGTGTAATCATTGTGAACTTTCAACAGGTATAATTATTTTTTACCTAGACCTTAGAGTTAAACCCTATTTAACTTTAACCTTGGCAATAACTTTTGAATAGGTGAGAAAGTTCTAGGGATTTCTCTCTTTTTTCACATGTATATTCCTTGTGACAAGACTTTCCCTTTGATACCAACAATTTTGACCTTTTGACCTTGACCTTGGACTTTGACTTACAATTGAGAAACTTCAACCTTTGCCAAAAGCTGCCATAACTGTTGCTGTCACAACAAACAAACAAATTACTAAAAAGCACAGTATACATGTACATATTTTATATTCAATAGATATACATCTGGTCATATCTCTAGTTCTCCCTTGAATGAGACATGGTGATATAAATTTTAAAAAATAATTATGATAAGAGTTAAAAAGGTTGTGAATAATAAAATATACTAAGCTCTGTGGATGAATTAGATATACCAGTTTAGCTTTATTTTGCTACCCAAAGCACCTTGATTAACTATTTATAAGCATACTGTTTTCTGAAATGTACTGATTTCTGTTGTCCATGCATCTGTTTGTCTGCAAACTTTTCACATTAACTTCTTAAGAACCACTGGGCCAATTTCAACCAATTTACATTTAAATATGCAGGGGACTTTTTCCAACATAAATCTTCTTCTCAAGAACAGCAAAGACATTTATTGTCCCCCATTTTCGCTAAAGGTAGGGTAAATTAAATCTCATTTTTTTGTCAATCTGCCCATCTGTCACAATAAATTTTAATTTATTTAACCTTGGTCATCATGGTCGTATATTTTGAATGAGAAGAGACAGGGCTTTTATATTAAACATGTGTATTAGTATTAAATGGGACAATACCATTCTAAATACACTATGATTTTTATTACCCATGACCTTGAAGTTTGACCTAATTTCATAAACAAATTAATTGCTTTGAATTGATCATTTTGAAAGATAAATGAAAGGGCATTCATATTACCTGTGATAAGACGTTTCCAAATGTATCATGACTTTTTGACTCTGGGACGTTGACCTTGAAGTTTAACTTAGTTTTCATTAATGATGTATTTCCTTTTCATTGAGAAGAGATTCGACTTTCACATTTCAAGTGAACATTACCCATAACAAGATGTTTCCCAACATGCTATGATTTTTTACCCCTTGACCTTGATGTTTTAACAAAATTTCAAAAGAGTGAACTCTCCCAAAAGAGGATAAGACCACTGTTTAAAACGAAAGAGGAGTTTAGGGAAGACTGGGCTTTTTTCATAAAAAAACGTCATTTTTCGACCCTCATTTGACCCCCCGAGCAAAATCAAAATTCCGAAACCTAACTGCACATCTGCATGACCCCACCAACCATCTGCCAAAAGATGATTAGGCTGCTGAATAAAATGTAAGAGGAGTTCAGGGAAGATGGGGCTTTTAGCATAAAAAACGTCATTTTTCGACCCTCATTTGACCCCCTGGGGCAAAATCAAAATTCAGAAACCTTACTACACATCTGCATGACCCCACCAACCATCTCCCAAAAGATGATTAGGCTTCTGAGTAAAATGTAAGAGGAGTTCAGGGAAGAAGGGTCTTTTTGCATTAAAAAAGTCATTTTTCGACACCCATTTGACCCCCCAGGGCAAAATAAAAATTCCGAAAACTTACTGAACATCTACATGACAACACCAACCATCTCCCAAAAGATGATTGGGCTCCTGAGTAAAATGTAAGAGGAGTTAAGGGAAGACGGGGCTTTTTGCATAAAAAACATCATTTTTCGACCCCCATTTGACCCCCCGGGGCAAAATCAAAATTCCAAAACCTTACTGCACATCTACATGACCCCACCAACCATCTCCCAAAAGATGATTAAGCTACTGTGTAAAATGTAGGAGGAGTTCAGGGAAGAAAAGTGTGACAGACGGACGGACGGACGGACGGACATGAGTAACAACAATATACCCGAACTTTCTTTAGAAAGTGCGGGTATAAAAAGCTGAATAAACAAACATTTATCAGTACACATGTATACGTGTATATCATGTACAAGTCCTAGAAACAAAACAAGTACACAAAAATTTAAGAAAATGTAAACTCTCTCTGGTGAGGCACAAACCTGTTCATTTAAAGCTTTTGCCAGCTATGTGTATGCAACTTCTTGTCCTAGCTTAAAATGAAGCAAGCAGATATTTTTACCCTGCAAAATAGCATTTTATCGAAGTAAATACTATTTAATAAACGAAAAGACTTTAAAACAAACACTTTCCATGAGAGAAGAGGAGACGGGTGATGAACTCAAATAATATCATTTTCTATTAATGGAAAATATCATAATACAAGATCTAAGATGTACGTAGGGATTCAAAACGTCTAAATGGTCCGTCATATTTATGAAAATTTATTTTGATTTGATAAAGACATCGTTCATTCAGCATATGTGTTAGAGTTTATTTTTTATGCAATATTCATCGAAATATTGTTGGAAAAAAGTAAAACACATAATTTGTGAATGTTTTTTTAAATTTGTGGTTAAAATTTTCTTAAAACCAGTCACAACTGGGGAGAACATGTTCATTATTCATCTTTATAAAAAAAATTTAAACGAAATGGCCGAATTTTAGAGAAATTATTTTTTTTTATTTTGGCCAATCCCGATCAAAATTAAACCGATCCCAACCATAAATGTACAATTATTGAAAATAAATAACATTTTCCCGAAAACACTAGTCTGATTAGGTGTAATAAGTGTTAAAACATTATTGAACTCGACAATAAAATCTTTCAGTTCAGTTCATTGTAAATACATGAAGAGGTTATAAGTTAGCATTTTATTCATTTTGTGTTAATTTTGATCGGGATCAGTTTAATTTTGATCGGGTTAGGTCCAAATATAAAAATAATTTTTTCTCTAAAATTTCTCAATTTTGTATTAATTTCTTTTTTAAAATATGATTGACAAACATGTTGTCTTCAGTTGTTACTAGTTTTTTATAAAAAAAAAATATTTAAAAGTCTTACCTATGGAATGCCATATACGACAGCCAACTGCTTACTGCCAACTGCTGACTGCTTACTGCCAAAAAAAAAAACAGGCGTGGATCTGGCACATTTTTTCCAAGAGGGTCACTCATGTTAAAAAAAATCCAACCCAGAAATTTCTTGACAAGAAAAAACAAACGTTCATATTCATATAAATATCAATATAAAAATAAAATTTATTCAAATATGTGTGGCAGTTGGCAGTAAGCAGCTGACCGTTGGCAGTCAGCAGTTGGCAGTAAGCAATTGGCTGTCGTATATGGCATTCCATCTTATTTAACCATCCTTTCTTTACATTTTTTTTATTAGATATTCATATGATGCAATCATTTACAGCAAATTTTTAACTCGAAAACAACTTACTTGGATAAAAATATTTTTTTCATTTTCTTTGAAAAAATACAAAAAAATCATATAAAATGATTAAGAGCTAATACCTTTCAATACTGAAACCATTGTTTAAAAAGGATGACTCAAAGATATACGTATAAAATAAAAAGTTGGTGTGGCATTCCAGCTAAATAAGGGCTTCGCCTTGCATAATCAATTACATGTATCTCCTAGACCCTAGCCGGACTTTAAGCCTGAAGGATCAAATTAATATATTTTGTTTTGATACTACCATGTAACGGTTAATTGGTAGTTGGTATAAAAAATAATTGGTATAAAAAATAATTGTGTTATTTTAAAACAAATCTATAGAGCCAGGGCTCTAGAATTATGTTGGCACTGTAAATCAAACATAACATCACACCGACAATATTTAATTGATGTAAATAAATTGCTTTAAAATTTCAATTTACTTTTAACAAGAATTTACTATTCTGAAATTTCTTTTCTTTCCTTTTCTTTTTGTATTTCGGTAATTTGGTCAAGAAAATAAAAAAAAATCACTGCAAACTTATTTTCAAAAATAGTAAAGAGTTCGTCTGCATACCAGAATTTCCTTTGCTTTTCATACATGTGCTTTCACTCTTTTCAATAGGTCAGACCAAACTATTTATGTAGAGAATTAGTAATGCAGAAAAAAGTGTGTGCATGTATTCTTTGATAATCATAATGAATAGTGATTCAGTTGAATTTAATCCCGAAAATACCGCGAAACGTTAGTGCTTCACGTAAACTCTGCAACACAGTAAAATTTCAAACGATGGAGAACCCTTGGCAATTTTAAATTAAATTAACAGCAAACAATTGATTGCATTTTTCCAAAAATGCATTTACTGAATATATATTCATTAAAAATGATTTTAAAAAATTAAGAACACAGCTAAGCGTAGCACCCCTTCGAGGCAGGAACGTAGCCGGTAATGGCGATGTCTCCATACGAGAGAAAAATTCTCATGAGGAACGTTAAACAATATACAAAAATCGGGAAATCTAGAGCGTACAGTATTATAACATAGTTCATACAATGTAAATATTAAAATAAGGTAAAAAAAAGTAAAATGACACTAAATTTTAACAAAAATCAATGTTGATTTCATCGTGTTGCCCATTTATGAGATCTCATTCATTTATTAAGTAATGGATATATGCCGAATACTGTTCTATATGTAAAATTATCAGACTGTTTGAGGCCCGTTAGGGCCGAAAACTGTCTGATAATTTTACATATAGAATAGTATGAGGCATATATCTTACTTAAAACATTGCCATTTAAATGTCCAAAAGTTACCTGGAGGAGTCTGATAATAACACAATGGGAGTTTAGGCATCCATTGTTTTCTACCTGTCTGATAAGTAGATAAAAGAAATGAGACAGTAAAAATAGTGAGTGGACTCTTGTTTCATTTCATTCATTCAATGGCAGTCGTTTAGTTTAGCAGGACAGGGGTCCGGTGGTGTAGGATTTTTTTTTTGCGGGGGGGGGGGGGGCATTTTTATTTATGATGTGCATAAATTGACATTGATACTGACATAATCTTGGGAGATATTATAACCATCACCATGGAAAGTAAAAATGCGGATTTTTATATTACCCTGAAGTTTTAGTTTAGCTGTTTAGATAATGGAAATATTCTCAGGTTTTAAAAGTGTGGCCATCGGGGACCAAACATAAAATAAGGAGATTTGCACACTCTTTTTCAGAAATGGATTTAGATTCGCTTATTCAAAGTGTTGTATCAAAAATTCTTTTAAAGAGTGGAAAGTATTAATGTTGTGGAAGGTTTAAACTCGGATTTTTTTTCGTGGATTTGCTATTTTTATAGCAACTTAATTTCCTTGCGTTTGCTTTCCCTGAATTTATTTTCCTAACATTCTTATTGGGGGTTTCTGGACATATTTAACCTTAATTTCACTCTTCTTTTTGTTTTTTAAATACCGTCCGATTTTGTTATCATTGCTGTCCGGTAATATATTATCAGACTGGTAATTATTATTATCGGACGGCTACAGGTAAATGTTTAGACTGCAAGAACAAAGGCATGACGTCACAGCAATGTTTTAACAATATTTATATTCCACTTGTACTTTGCTTATATATTGTAAATTGTAAGTAATGTTTAAGTATACAAAACTTAAAACACTGAAAGGGGGTCAAAAGGTTAAATTACACATTTGTTTGAAATCGTCACAAATGTTCAACGCTGTGAAAGTTCAACATCATAAGTGTAAATAATAAACACACACACCCTCACACACACACAGACGCACACGCAAAGGCCGTTTTAGACAACAATGCTTACATTTTATTCCTGTTTTGAAAGAACATAATCAAGACTATTTATATTTTTGATCTTGGAAACTGACGTGATCTTTCACAAATATTTTTTAGATTTTGTTTTCACGTGTTTACTTAGTGTGCATTAGGTAGTAAAGTTTGACATGAATATCTCAAAAATATAATAGAAGTTATTACATGTAACACTTTCTATTTTTGATACGTATAATTTTGAATTAATACATTTTGCAAAATGCACAAGAGCTCTTATATGCACATACTCCTCTAAGAATGCATTAGGCACTAAACGATATCCGTAAACTATATTTTAATTGCATCTGCTGATATACTCAGTACATTTGTACTTTCATTTAGAAAAAAGCTGAGCCTTGAAATAACAATAATAATGCAGGGTCTGTTGTGGTTTATGGATCTTAATTTTGACATTTAGCCGCAATTTTAAATTAAACTGACAGCATATAAATGATTGTATTTTTCCAAAAATGCAATTACTGAATATATATTCATTAAAAATGTTTTTAAAAATTAAGAACACAGCTAGGTGTTGCACCCCCTCGAGGCAAGAACGTACATCTGTAACCGGTAATGGCAATGTCTCAATACGAGAGAAAAATTCTCATGAGGGACGTTAATCAAGAAACAAAAATTGGAATATCTAGAGCATACAGTAAAACAACATAATTTATACAATGTTACTATTAAAATAAGGTAAAAAAGTAAAATGACACTAAATTTTAACAGAAATGATACTTGTCATGATTTCATCTTGTTGCCAATTTATGAGATCTCACTCATTCATTAACAAAAATTCATATTTCTCTTGTACTTGCTTATGAATAATTATTTATATTGTAAATAATGTTTAAGTATGCAAAACACAAAACACTGAAAGGGGGTCTAAATGTTAAATTATACAATGTTAAATTGTTTAAAATCGTCACAAATGTTCAACGCCGCGTGAAAGTTCAACGTCATAAGTGAAAATAATAATAATAAAAAAAACAAGCTCACATTGGGCAAAGGCTTATAAAATGATTCTTCAATTAATTGCAACATACTCCAAGGATAATACAATGTATATGATTTTTAAAATATAAATCTCATTTGAAGAAAAGGCAAGGAGTAAAAATTGTAATTATTAGCAATGAATTATTAATGTATGTAGGATAGTCTCATAGCTGCAATGGTATGTGTAAACAAGTTTTCATAACAGGCTAACTCGCTTTACACAATTTGCTTGCATACACCGATTCAGTTATGAGACTATATCTTTCAAAAATAATGGTTCAATACTGAAACGTCATGATATTTCTATGCATTGTTTTGGAATTTCTGAATTATACAACTTTCATTATTTTTCTTTTTTCCTTAAACATCCATTATTGGCTTTTTTAAAAAAAAATGTTCCCATCAACTCATGCCACGGTCAGGATTCCGTATATAGCTTCCTCCTATTCATGGCTACTTGATCATATAAAGAACTACGAACTCTAACTCTTGATTCCCGCCTACATTTTTCATCCATTAAATTATATTTAAGGCAATATGGCCATAAATTTGTTGTTTAATACAAAGAAAAATTCACTGGTAACGTAATTGAAAAATCATCATGATTCTAGCGCTAGGTAGTAAGTTATCATTAATTCCAGCTCTTGGGAAAAAAGGGGGCGCTAGAGATATTTCTATTGAAATCGAACGTTCATTAACATGGCAGAGTATATTCACATCAGAGTTGGGATTTTACTAGTGACCATTGACTCACAGACTTCTTGTTTGTAAAAGCCTCAAATATGATAAAATGTTTCTTGTATCTTTTCTTTTGTTTTAAGGAAATAAATAAAACACATATAAATTAATATTAAATACTAATAATAAGTTGTAAATCTCTGATATTGGTGAAAAATAAGCATTTTTCCGTTTTTCGTCTGAAACATATGTTCCCCCAATCGTCGCACAAGACGGCCAAAATGTACGATCCTCTCCCCCGATTCTTGCCGTTGTTGAACGAGGAGAGAGTTCTCCGTAGCTCATCAAAAAATTGACCAATGCGAGTAAAGCATAGTCGGATGATGAACTTTATCGCGACCTTTCAATGTCCAATCACAGTAAAGGAAATATTTCTTGTATACCGTTGACATCAGTTCTTGTATTCAATTGCGATTGAAAAAAACTTGCCACTGATTAGATATGACGTCACATTAGAGAGGCGTTAATATTCAAGATTACGTCAATTACGACACATTTTGTGATCAAGCAGCCACGGGTAGGAGAGATCTTTATATGCGGAGTCCGGGTCGTGGCATGAGACGATGGTTCCTCCCCATGTGAAACACAAAATTCTTTGGTATAAATTTATAAAATGACAGTCCACCTGACGTGTAAAAAGGATTTTTTGTTTCACGGGGGGGGGGGGGGGGTGCAAATTTTAAAAATATTTTCCCGTTTCCGTTAATTTCTATTGTTAAAAACACAAGTTTTACCAAAAGTATAGAGTTACGTATACCTATCTTTGATTTCCAAAATAAGTAATGTTTTTTTTGAAAATCTATGTACATATCTATAAAAATATGAAAAATCATTCGAATGTGTTAACTTTTGAAAATTGACTTGGTGGTATAGGCGGGAGAACAATACAATCGTTCGCAGTTCTTGTCGTAATGTATAGTTATTGACTGGATATGAGGGTAACATCGATTTGTTGAAATTTCGGAACTTTCCTGTGGCCACATCAGACCAAAAAACATGTGTTGCGAGAATATCAGTCTTTAGCTGTTTGGTTTCCTTAAGAATTAACAATAACTTGAAAAGTTCTCTTGGAAATGGACTTAGTTGGGTCACATGGTCAAATCCTGTGAAACATGAAGGGCTTCTTATTAGATTTCATCGTGTACCAACTAAGTTCATTTCCCAGTGAACTTTTAAAATATTGTTTAGCTTTATATTTACATTTGAGGCGAATAAATTCCGAGTAAAATTTCATTTATTACAAGAACAGGACGCCGTTTTGCTACGTGTTGACGCTCAATGACTTAGAAGAATATAGGTTTGGAAAGTTATTAATGCAAAATGAAATTATCTTGTGTTTAATGTGTAGAAAGAAGGATATGTAGATAACGAACAGTATTTAATCTGAAAGTCCATAAAACAATACAAAATTAGAGCAGAGCAAACACGGACCCCCGAAACATCAGAGGTGGGATCAGGTGCCATGGAGGAGTGAGCATCCCCCGCCGACCGGCCACACCCGCCGCGCGCTCCCTGTCATGATCAAGAAACAACGGAAAAAATCCGTCGCCAATTCAGTGTACAAACAATGGACTAACAATTGGTATGAAGAACGTCAGTCAGCATTTGACTCAATGATAAATTGTATTTGCTGACAAGTTCGTTGTATCGACCATAGAACTTACAAAATGATGACTTTAAACGAGTTTCATCAACTAGCTTGTCAATAATTAACCTCGTTTAAGAAATTGTTCATAAGTAGAGCATGCTCTTGTGTATCGAATCAACTGAGAAATATATACTCCGTATGCAAATGATGAAGGTATATTACTGCATAAGTAAGGGAAGTTGACGATAGAAAAGTTAAAGTCATCACGTTTATCATATAGCTTGGTTGTTTGATTACCATTTGTGTCTTTTTGAAGTAAAATATCCAAATACGAAACAGAAGAAAATAATATATGCTGACATTTCGCTAATCTATATACATATGTACACTGTAATTGCAAGATGGTTTGCGGACTGCTCAGGTATCATAAGTAATAGGAGTGGTAACGACCGTTTTATCAAAGCCTATTTGATATTCAAAAAAATCATTTTATATGATTGTTATTGGACATAATGTTCACATTAATTGTATGATCTTGAGGGAATAGTATATTTCTTAACAATTTGCTTGTTTTCCGAACTTTCTTCATGCAATACATTGTTTATTATACCGAAACAAGTAAAGACTTTAAAAAAAAAATAAAGAAAGAAATATTAACTTTAAAATTGGACATCTCTGTCAGATTCATTTCTCATTACACTTTTATTTTTGTGAGATGGATATGTACTACTGTGGGCAGTTTTCGTTCAGCGTAATCATTGTGGGGAAATGCACTATGCATCCGAAGAGGTTAAATAGCATGTCGTCGACAGGGAAATATGAAGTTTATGGCTCTGTCATGTGATATATCACCATATCTAAGTACTTGGAAACGCTGATATGTTCGCAAGTTCTTTGTAATAATGCTCGTGTTGGTCATTAGTTTGCTCTTGATTTAAAGTTGTATATGCTGAATTTGAAGGATTGGTTGTTGCAACAATCTCTGAATTTCTTGTCAAACTTTCACTGTTTGTTTCAGAACTCTGCATTCTGTCAAAAAGAGATTAGAACTAAAATATATGGAAAACGATTTTTAAAATATTAGATATAGAAATGGATTTGTTTTATATATCCTCATTATTTTTTTTTACTTATTTGATAATGGGATTTTAATTACTCAAAAGCATTAGATATTTTATCGTATTGTCGTTCAGGTAAATCATAAGCTTGCTCTGGATTTAAAGTATAATATTCTGTATTTGAACGACTGGTTGTTGCAACTGGATCTAAATTTCCTGTCAAGTTGTGAATAGTATCGGCAAGACATTGCATTCTGCAAAAGAGTAACTTAACTTCAAAATTTTTAAATAAAATTCTTAAAACAAATATATCGTACTTTGAATGATTAATATTTTAATCGATCTTAATTTAAAAAGAATAATATTGATGGATTTTATGATTATATTTGTAAACAACAAATATGCATTATCCCCTTATACCTTTTATTAGTCTTCATGTTGTGTATAGCTTGCACAATAACGATCACGGTTAATGTAATAACCAATATTCCACATATAATCAATCCAATCAAAAGTCCCTGATTATGGAATGATGCTGAAAAGTGGGAATTTACAATCATTAAATTTATTAATTGAATGATATTTGCATTTATTGTTATATATTTACATTTCCAATGTCTATGTCCGAGATAAAATTACAAATAGTAAATGTACTTTATTTCCCCATCACGTACAGGGCGGGACAAATAGCTAGAGAGAAGCAGGGCGTAGAGCACATGGAAATGGCGGAATCAAAAGCATATAAATATAAAGAATAACTGTCAGAATTTTTCAATTTCATGACGATGATCAATTGATTGGTAATGAAATTAATTATTATCTATAAATAATATAATATTTATCCATGTAAAAGTGAATTTCTTTGTGCTTTCTTTATTACATGTAATAATACTTCTTTACTTTGTGCAGTTATGTTAGTTTAAGACTTGTTGTAAAATGAGCTTTATAAATAAAATTTAATTTCATTAAAATTGTATTGATAACAATCCCCTGTTAAAACTAATGTCCAAATAATTGTATCTCACTTCTATTCTTAATGACCGTTTAGTGTAGGGCAGCGCTGCGAGAATTCAATCGGCATTGAAAGCAGGTTTTTAGACTTGCCTAGATAGCCGAGTGGTCTAGTGCGCTGTTCCTGTACTGCTAGGAGACGGACTCCGAAAGTCGAGAGTTCAACCCCGGGCTGGAGCGGTAGTGGATATCTATGTAAAAGTGATTTCTC
>NW_026926544.1:0-28293 GCF_032062105.1 Saccostrea cuccullata | reverse complement strand
ACATCAAGAAAAAGGGGCCAACTCCTCAAATTAGGGGCTGCAAGGGTCCAGAAGTCTTTTATCTTAAACTCTTTAATGATCAAAATTTAAAGATGTATTTTATAAGCAATATGTTCATATTAACGATTTGCAACGATAAATTATAAAATTTTGATCATATGTTACGTAATTAGGGGTCACAAGGGGCCAGAATGTCAAATCTATGACGCTTGATATCTCGAAAAGGGGGAAAATTTTGATAAGTAATATTGAAGAAAGGATGGTCAGAATAATGTTTTAAACAATATGCATACTTTGAATTTTGGTAAACAGGCCCCATTAAGGACTTGAAGGGCTGGCCCCTCAATATTTATATTAAGCATTTCTCCTAAACGAAAAGAAATCTCTAAACAAGTGTAGAACAAAAAGTCTTTGAAATCACAAGACCTAACGTTTGATATCAAGAAAAAGGGGCCGTCTCATCAAATTAAGGGCTCATAGGGGCCAGAAGTCTTTAACTCTTTAATGATAATAAGTATACATTTTGAGAAGCAAAGATATTCATTTTAACGATATGCAACAATATGTTATAATATTTTGATCATATGTTATGAAAAAAGGGGTCGCCAGGGGCCAAAATGCTATATTTTTTATGCTTTACGTCTCGAAAAGGGGGAGTATTTTTATAAGCAATATTGAACAAAAGTCTTCAGAATATTGGATAAAAAAACAGAAACTTTAAATTTAATGAAGTAAAACTTAATGCCATTCTCTTTTAACGAATATCTCAGTCAAAATCACATCTCATCTTATCTAGAAATTTAACGGAAGACCTACTCGTTGCTCGCAACGAGATCTCATCTAGTTATTATTATTTTTCTTCTTCTTCCTGGGTACTTTTTTGTCCGGGAGTGATCTTGTAAACTACACATCCGACTTAGGTAAAACCTTTTTAGGGTCAGTAGGCATGTTATGTAGATTTGCGGAACCAAGGTCATTTTGCGCGCACGTGCTTGCAAGAGCGTGCACGTGAAACGCGTGAAATGATCAATATAATAGATTAGCCGTAACTTTTCTATTTTTGGATGAAATGCTTTCAAACTTATAATGTGAGGATATATTAGTAGCATAGACAACATGACATGGTCAAAATAGCAAGATCTCACGCGCATGCACGTGCGCTTCACTCTGATTGGCTGAAACTAATGTCTCAATATCTTTCTTGTTTTTTGACAAAATTCTTTGAAATTTTGAACATAGCCATGCATAAGGATGTCCTACAACATGATATATAGCAATTATCAAAAAAGCTTGTGCATGCATGTGCGCTGCATTCTGATTGGCTTAAACTTTAAATAGCTATAACTCCCTTGATTTTCAACCAAAGAGGATAGGATTTGGAACATTGATAGATATAATGGACTTCTACAAGAAGGTATGGTCACCATGCACATGCATACACGTGCATTTACGAGCGCTGCAATCTGATTGGCTGAAACTTTAAACAGCTATAACTCCCTTGGTTTTCAACCAAACGGGCTGGAATTTAGAACATAGATAGATGTAATGGACCTCTACAAGAAGGTATTGTTACCATGCTCATGTATGCATGTGCGTGCACGTGAAATGAGTAAAATCAAAAATACACTTGAATGAGCGTATTGTTTAATAATTTTGGATTCAATACTTTAATATTAATGTATTAAAATATATAGTTTGTGTAGACAAGATATGGTCATTATGTAAATGCATTCACATGCGCACGCGTGCAATGCTAAAATTTTAATGAACTTGGTACACTTCTGGGTAAACGTTGTTAAAATCTCAAAAGCATAGAGTTTGTCTTATTTAATGAAGCTTACAGGGAATATGGCACCAAAAGGGAGTTGGGGAGCGTTTGGGGAACATCTGTAACGGTTCCCGTTACAATTAGCACTAGTTTACTTTAATTTACTCAGGTGACCTCATAAATAAAATACATTATGAGATAAAGATAAAACTAAATATAGTCTTTATCTGGAAGTTTCTTAAATTAATTTGTTAACCATACAAAACGCATTACAGCAAATCAAACATGTAGTAGTTTTGTGAAATTAGTACGGAATTCAAACTAATTTTTCAACCTTGCGGAACGTATTATAACAAATCAAACTAATATTTTTTGTGACATTGGCACGGAATTTAAATTAACTAGATGTAATCGGGATCATTCTTAAGGAATATGTTCAAATTTTAAATATCAAGTAAATTTAAAAGGATATTTGCCATTTCATTTCAATTCATAAATGAATTGTTTTATTCCATTTATGTATAAAATAAAACAAATGCTTGAAGAAATGTTGGACAAATTCTGCAAACTTTAATTGAAAAATTGAGTTTCATATACATGTACAATTAATTTTCAATTTATCTATTTCAGTCTTTCCATGATTCTAAACGATCATGTAATATCCTTTTCACACGGTATCTTCAGATTCAGAATATTTCGCTGCAGACGATAAACTCCTAGAAAACGGTTTCCATCTTGATCGGGTTCGCGATGCAGAGAATCTGTCGTTACTTGCTAGTGTCTGTTCATCAAATGACACAGATGAACTGAAGGAAACTGTCCGAAGTGAGTATGGTGAGCAGTCAAGTGTTTCTAATGCTAGGTCTTGTGTATACTCTCCGATCATGCTATTTATATCTCGATTTAATCGGAGAAAGAGTGGCGTGAAAGTTTCGCTGCTGGATGAGAATACTGAACTCTGTTCTATTGAAGTCCGAGATCCAGGTTTAGAAATTATGAAAGCAGAAGACCTTTCAGACCGTAAATCCGCTGACAACTTCAAAGATGGAACCATACGCCCACGTCGCCTCGAAAATAAACTAGATGATGAGGAATAACTAAAACTATGAACTGAGGTAGTGCTAGCCAGTTCCCGGCACGTGACAGTTTTTCCTGCTAAATGGGTCATGTTTAAATTTAGAATTTTTACATCAGATGACTTACGTATATCATCTTCTTCTAAACTACATCTAAAATTGCATGTTGAGACCCTCTGTGACAGAGTTGGAATTAATCTGGCATCATTACATTTGTCAGTTGTTTGAATATTCTGTTGTTGCGTTTTGAAAAATAATTGTCTGTACAGCTTATAAAGTTTTTTTCGTTTGTCACCTTGCATGATCCCTTCTTCAACAGGAAATAGGATAAGTAAAATTAATGCTGAGTATTGTTGAAACGCGTTAGCAAATTTATTTTCTGCCGGTAGAAGCATCGCAATTTGAGTAGTTATAAGAGGAGCCCAGCAAACCACCATTACAAAGACAACCCATATTAAGGAGCGGTGAATCTGCTGTAAGTTCGGACCGAGGACGTTCCTTGTTGAATTCTGAGGAGGATTAACGGAATGCATATGTACTCTGCTAGCAGACTTGTAAACATAGAGGCTGATCTTGAGATAAATAGCGACACTCACTAAAAGTGGAAGGACGAAACAAAAAAAGATGTTGATCCATTTATATAATAATACAGCGGAATGAATGTTGCTTAAAAAATTATAACATATATCGCTTGAACTTACAGACATATTATCAAAATGTGTAACTATGACATCCTGAAGAATTATATTTTTGTCGAGAAAAAATTCTGGGGAAAGTAGAAGCGCTTGTAAAACTACTGAAGATAATACGCATACTATATACATGCAGATGGCAGAGCTTCTGCTCACTAATTTGGAGGCGTTTCCTTTACAAAGACACAAGCGAAGTCGGACTATGGCAAACACCAACACAGTACCTGGCATGGATCCCAACATCAACTCGTTCAGCAAGTCTAAAATGCCAAGAAAATTACTTTATAATATTTCAATAATATTTTTAACAGCAACATTGTAATTTTAAAAAGTGGAACTTTGCTTGTCCCACCATGGTCCCAGGGGTCATGTTTTGAACAAATATAAATCTAGTCTAACTGAGGATTTGCGATATAAATATGCCCAACCATGGCTTTATTCTACTTCATCAGATTTTTTTCCTACACATTCACAGTTTTTATCATTCATGTTGGCCTAACCAAAATCTGAGACAGGTACAGAGCGATGGATGAAGTGCAATAGATAACCTATGTGATATTGGTGAGATAAATATATTTTGTGACAAGAAATGTGTACAGTACCTTTGATGTGACATTTCAGTGGATGAAACTGATCAAAGTCCAAGCACGTCCCCATTTTCCAGTTTATCAACAGGCTGCAAGCAGCTAAAATGAAAAGATGGACAGTTTTGACCGTCTGCAACAACTCTATAACAGTCTTGGGTCCTCTTTCTGTCCTAAGACTGAACAGGTAGAGACAGTTAAGGCAAAGTCCGCCAGCCATCAGTAAAATTGAGCTTAAAACGTATATGTAACACATGTTTAAAACTTTCTTTTACACGAATATTGGTTTCTTTTAATGAGAAACAAAGACCTCAAAGTTGTCTCACACAGAAGAAAAAAATGAAATGTGTACCAATAATATACGTGCAAAACAAATATCAAAATTCTTTATCGTCATAATATTGTCTACTTTCGTATATAATTATCTTATAACCATGTATCAATAAATGTCAATACATAATAAAAAACCTCTGGAGGAATTAATTGAAATGATGGTAATTTAGTCATAACAAACATTAGCACTTGGTCTTTCACACTAATATAGAAATCAGTAACGTGAATCAATTATGAAACCAAGTGTAGGACGAAACTGTAGCTCTACTGGTTTTTACTTACAATAAGAAAGAGAAAGGTGGGACTTGGAATTGAGCCGTTGTCAACAGGAATTGGTGTTGCCATAGTAACTGAATTTTCAAAAAATTCTTTTAAAACAACTCATTAATAAGTATTCGTGTTGAAACAATGTTATAAACACGTATAGATCTATTGTACGTTTGACATTTATGATATTTGAGTTCTGTAAATCATTTATAAAAGCATATCATCTAGTTACGGAAGCCCATTTAGGACCTATCAAAATATATTTTTGAATTCGTTATAACGAATTTTAGAATTCGTTATAACGAATTTAATTTGTTATAACAGATTTTTAGAATTTGTTATAACGAATTTAATTTGTTATAACAGATTTATTGAATTCGTTATAACGAATTTAATTTGTTATAACAGATTCATTGAATTCATTATAACGAATTTAATTTGTTATAACAGATTCATTGAATTCATTATAACGAAATTCATTATAACGAATTTAATTTGTTATAACAGATTCATTGAATTTATTATAACGAATTTAATTTGTTATTACAGATTCATTGAATTCGTTATAACAAATTTAATTTGTTATTACAGTGTTATTGAATTCGTTATAACGAATTTAATCTGTAATTACAGATTTGTTGAATTCGTTATAACCAATTCAAGAATTTGGTTATAGCGAATTCAATAAATCTGTAATAACAGATTAAATTCGTTATAACGAATTCAACAAATCTGTAATAACAGATTAAATTCGTTATAATGAATTCAATTGATCTGTAATAACAAATTAAATTCGTTATAACGAATTCAATGAATCTGTTATAACAAATTAAATTCGTTAAAACGAATACAATGAATCTGTTATTGCCTGACGTCACGGCGTCAGGCTGTATAAGGATTGATAATTGCTTGATCCGAAACTAATAGATCATACCCAGAGAGCTATATTTTGTGCAATCTGATTTTCATTGGAAATCTTTTACCTGCATTTTAAAAGAAATTTTTTTTCAGGGAATCAATGATTTTACTGATGCAAAATAATGCAGTATTTACTTTGTTTACTCTGTTTGCATGAAACAGATTATTCCATGTGATTTACCGTTTCAACGTGTCCGTGTATCTTTTTTTCTGCATTTCTATACTACTGGATCAGTCCATTTATGTTCTACAAAAGGGGTGAATCGCTCTTTTCGCGCCAAATGGCACGAGTAAGTGATCTTCGCGCCTTTTCTTGGATTGTTCTATTGTATGAATAGGGGTGCTAACTTCCATGGAATTAAATAAAGTTTGTTATTGTAACCTCCATCTTCTTATGATTCAGAAATTCTATCTACAAATTATATCTTATTCCTTAAAACAAAATATGAATCGTATGTATCAGAATATGGACATGCAAAACAAAAGAAATGATTTCTCTAATTTCTTTCCCCTCTGTTAGTTTATTCCATATTTTAATGGACTAGTCCAATCACCACAAACGATCGACGCAGTTCAAGCAGGTTCCAGACGATTTGACGAAAGAATTTACATGTGCGAAATCTTGGATTTCTTTTCCACAAAGGCTTAAATGTTGGTTTTACCTATTTCATTCTCAAAAAATTATAGTATACCCACGTATCAGAAAAAAAAGATCAATGGACTCAAACTACTAATGTTTACTTCACTGGAGAAAATGCTTTCCTACAACATATGTATTTAGCTATATCCATCTAAAATGTTCACAATGAATGATTTGACAAAGATTTCAGAATAGGTGTAGTTTTAAATTTAGATCCAGGGGTAGATCACTCTACTTGCAAAAAAGTCAATCGCATCATCTCGGGTCTTTTCGTCAGAGGTCAAAACATCGACATCATCGGATGTTAAAAATATATACATTTCCTGTTCATAATAAAAACTAAAAACGGAGTTAGAAGTCCCTTCTATAGTATATTTTAGATTACATTGAATAAAGTTAACTCCATATTACACAGAAAATAGGTCTATATACATCATCCATGCTTTGCCAAGTTTGTGAAAGGGGGGGGGGGTGTCATGGCGTATAAATTAACAATTTAATACATTTGTGGTCTCCTTCCCTAGATAAGGCCCGAGGAGTGGGACCGAGGAGTTGCGATTGGCAGAAAATCCACATACATTAACCATTCTGTTAACAACTCTTCAGAATGCAGCAAAGGCATCGTTCTTTTACAAGTTAATCAATTAAATATTTTTACAAGGTTCTCAAATAAAAAGACATATTCCAAACACAAAAAAGTATTGCTCAAAAGGTTTATCACTTCTCCTACAGATATTGATTGATTACGTCAGGCAAGCTTTTTGAAAAGCTGTTACTTGTAACAAATTAAATTCGTAATAACAAATTCTAAAATTCGTTATAACGAATTCAAAAATATTTTTTGATAGGTCCTAAATGGGCTTCCGTATCTAGTCCTATTGGAAATAGCATTGTCTATATCACATGTGATTAAATATTTCATAAATATTTATATTGCAAATATTTTTATTTTGGTGCAAATTGTACTTTTTTATATCCAGTCGTCTTGTTAACATTTTTCATCTACGCATCGCAGGAATGCTTTTTGGTGTTTTTTTTATCCGCCAGGCTAATATATTATTTCGCCAAGTTTACACGTTGAATATTAAGATCTTATGTTTCTAAGTTTAATAATGTACTTTGATTATTGTAAATCAATTAAACTTATGTTGCCTTTTAATATTTTATTCAGAAATACTGTAAATGTATTATATTTAGCGTGTAAAATATTTGGCGGAAATTGATTTTTGAACAAGTTAGCGAAGATTTGATTTAGCGCATTTCTTAATGTTCTTATTAAATTATATATGTTTAAGACATTTAGCGTTGTACTTTAATCAGGGGAAGTTTTTTTTCTGCCAGAAAACGCTAAAAAGAAGACACCGCCAAAGGTAATACGTTTACAGTAAAAGTTTTTACGATGTAGAACTATTTTCGGTTAAGTTTATCCCTTTTCTCTAAACGGGTATACCGTTCGATTTTATCAGATTTCGTTAGTTTCGAACGGAATCCGTTTCCCATTAGTATAAAAGAGGTTTCCGTTGTTCAACGGGGACTCAAGCCTTTTCCTCTTTCCTAGATAAGATGTAGATCTATTTTAGCTAGCTTATATAGGAATTTTTTGATTTATTTATTTGCTGAATTGCAATATTATACTTATTTTGTGTAATTTTTGGATTTCATTAATTCGAAAAGTTAAATATTTTTGACTAGGGAATTTTTCACAGATAAGTGTAGCCAATTTTGTTATAAACTCTGGATTTATTGATTAATTTCATTTGTTTTGATAAATTAATAGTAATATCTCCTCAATGAACGATCATCTCAAGGTATTTAACACTATGTTATTAATAGTTTCTTTAATTAGGTCACCTGAGTAAACTCAGGTGACCAGTCGTCGTCGTAGTCATTTCAACCAAATTTGGTATACAGTATCTATGGGTTAAGGTGAACATAAATTGTGAATTTCAAATTCCCTGCCACCCCCCCCCTTCGGAGCCTGAGGGGTGGAGCCAAAACCACTAAAATTAATGCAAACTTTAACCAGAAGTCTCTGTCGAGACTGTAGCTCTACTGGTTTATACTTAAAACCAGAAGTCTCTGTCGAGACTGTAGCTCTACTGGTTTGTACTTATCAAAAACCATTGCACTATTTGATGTATCTTTGTGTAGTCTACTTGTGTGCCAACTCATTTTGAAATCAGACCAAAACTGGAGAAGGAGTAGTGTTTTAAAGGAATTTTACAGAAAATTCTATTTTTTGTAACCATGGTAACACCGTTCATCGAAATCAAAAACCGATGCACTATTCTATGTATCTTAGTGTAGTCTACTTGTGTACCAAGTTATACTGAAATCAGACAAAAACTGTAGAAGGAGTAGCGTTTTTCAGGAATTTCACAGAAAATTCTATTTTCAGTAACCATGGCAACACCGTTCATCGAAATCAAAAGCCGATGCACTAATCTATGTATCTTAGTGTAGTCTACTTTTGTGCCAAGTTATATTGAAATCAGACCAAAACTGTAGAAGGGGTAGCGTTTTTAAGGAATTTCACAGAAAATTTTATTTTTAGTAACCATGGCAACACCGTTCAGCGAAATCAAAAACCGATGCAATATTCTATGTATCTTAGTGTAGTCTACTTGTGTGCCAAGTTATATTGAAATCAGACCAAAACTGTAGAAGGAGTAGTGTTTTAAAGGAATTTCACAGAAAATTCTATTTTTAGTAACTATGGCAACACTGTTCATCGAAATCAAAAATCGATGCACTATTCTATGTATCTTAGTGTAGTCTACTTTTGTGCCAAGTTATATTGAAATCAGACCAAAACTTTAGAAGGAGTAGCGTTTTTAAGGAATTTCACAGAAAATTCTATTTTTAGTAACCATGGCATCACCGTTCATTGAAATCAAAAATCGATGCACTATTCTATGTATCTTAGTGTAGTCTACTTGTGTGCCAAGTAATATTGAAATCAGACTAAAATTGTAGGAGGATTAGCGTTTTGAAAAATTGTTTCCAGACAGACGGACAGACAGACAGACAGACAGACAGACGGACGGACGCCGGACGCATTACTATCGGATAAGCTCTTCTGGACTCTGACCAGTAGAGCTATATGTAACAAAGGAAAAGAAAAGTAGCAGTTGGGAATTGAAACTTTAAAACAGCAATAAATAGAAAAAAATGATCCTTGCGGCTCATCAAAAAAAAAAAAAACCGATGCACAGAATTATGTATCTTAGTATAGTCTACTTGTGTGCCAAGTTATATTGAAATCCGACCAAAACTGTAGGAGGATTAGCATTTTTAAAGAATTATACAGAAATTTCTATTTTTAGTTACCATGGCAACACCGTTCATTGCAATAAACCAGAAGTCTCTGTCGAGACTGTAGCTCTAATGGTTTATACTTATCAAAAACCATTGCACTATTTTATGTATCTTTGTGTAGTCTACTTGTGTGCCAACTTATTTTGAAATCAAACTAAAAACTGAAGAAGGAGTAGCGTTTTAAAAGAATTTCACAGAAAATTCTATTTTTAGTAACCATGGCAACACCGTTTATCGAAATCAAAAACCGATGCACTATTCTATGTATCTAAGTGTAGTCTACTTGTGTGCCAAGTTAAATTGAATTCAGACCAAAACTGTAGAAGGGGTAGCGTTTTTAAGGAATTTCACAGAAAATTCTATTTTTAGTAACCATGGCAACACCGTTCAGCGAAATCAAAAACCGATGCAATATTCTATGTATCTTAGTGTAGTCTACTTGTGTGCCAAGTTATATTGAAATCAGACCAAAACTGTAGAAGGAGTAGTGTTTTAAAGGAATTTCACAGAAAATTCTATTTTTAGTAACTATGGCAACACTGTTCATCGAAATCAAAAATCGGTGCACTATTCTATGTATCTTAGTGTAGTCTACTTGTGTGCCAAGTTATATTGAAATCAGACCAAAACTTTAGAAGGAGTAGCGTTTTTAAGGAATTTCACAGAAAATTCTATTTTTAGTAACCATGGCATCACCGTTCATTGAAATCAAAAATCGATGCACTATTCTATGTATCTTAGTGTAGTCTACTTGTGTGCCAAGTAATATTGAAATCAGACTAAAATTGTAGGAGGATTAGCGTTTTGAAAAATTGTTTACAGACAGACGGACAGACAGACAGACAGACGGACGGACGCCGGACGCATTACTATCGGATAAGCTCTTCTGGACTCTGACCAGTAGAGCTATATGTAACAAAGGAAAAGAAAAGTAGCAGTTGGGAATTGAAACTTTAAAACAGCAATAAATAGAAAAAAATGATCCTTGCGGCTCATCAAAAAAAAAAACAAAACCGATGCACAGAATTATGTATCTTAGTATAGTCTACTTGTGTGCCAAGTTATATTGAAATCCGACCAAAACTGTAGGAGGATTAGCATTTTTAAAGAATTATACAGAAATTTCTATTTTTAGTTACCATGGCAACACCGTTCATTGAAATAAACCAGAAGTCTCTGTCGAGACTGTAGCTCTACTGGTTTGTACTTATCAAAAACCATTGCACTATTTTATGTATCTTTGTGTAGTCTACTTGTGTGCCAACTTATTTTGAAATCAAACTAAAAACTGAAGAAGGAGTAGCGTTTTAAAAGAATTTCACAGAAAATTCTATTTTTAGTAACCATGGTAACACAGTTCATCGAAATCAAAAACCAATGCACTATTCTATGTATCTAAGTGTAGTCTACTTGTGTGCCAAGTTAAATTGAATTCAGACCAAAACTGTAGAAGGAGTAGCGTTTTAAAGGAATTTCACAGAAAATTCTATTTTTAGTAACCATGGCAACACCGTTCATCGAAATCAAAAACCGATGCACTATTCTATGTATCTTAGTGTAGTCTACATGTGTGCCAAGTTATATTGTCATCAGACCAAAACTGTAGAAGGAGTAGCGTTTTAAAGGAATTTCACAGAAAATTCTATTTTTAGTAACCATGGCAACACCGTTCATCGAAATCAAAAACCGATGCACTATTCTATGTATCTTAGTGTAGTCTACTTGTGTGCCAAGTTATATTGAAATCAGACGAAAACTGTAGAAAGAGTAGCATTTTTCAGGAATTTCAAAGAAAATTCTATTTTTAGTAACCATGGCAACACCGTTCATCGAAATCAAAAACCGATGCACTATTCTTTGTATCTTAGTGTAGTCTACTTGTGTGCCAAGTTAAATTGAAATCAGACCAAAACTGTAGAAGGAGTAGCGTTTTAAAGGAATTTCACAGAAAATTCTATTTTTAGTAACCATGGCAACACCGTTCATCGAAATCAAAAACCGATGCACTATTTTATGTATCTTAGTGTAGTCTACTTGTGTGCCAAGTAATATTGAAATCAGACCAAAACTGTAGGAGGAGTAGCGTTTTAAAGGAATTTCAAAGAAAATTTTATTTTTAGTAACCATGGCAACACCGTTCATCGAAATAAAAAAACGATGCACTATTTTATGTATCTTAGTGTAGTCTACTTATGTGCCAAGTAATATTGAAATCAGACCAAAACTGTAGGAGGAGTAGCGTTTTAAAAGAATTTCAAAGAAAATTCTATTTTTAGTAACCATGGCAACACCGTTCATCGAAATCAAAAACCAATGCACTATTTTATGTATCTTAGTGTAGTCTACTTGTGTGACAAGTTATATTGAAATCAGACCAAAACTGTAGGAGGAGTAGCGTTTTGAAAAATTGTTTACAGACAGACGGACAGACAGACAGACAGACAGACGGACGGACGACGGACACCTTACTATCGCATAAGCTCTTCTGGTCTCTGACCAGTAGAGCTAAAAACCGATGCACAGAGTTATGTATCTTAGTGTAGTCTACTTGTGTGCCAAGTTATATTGAAATCCGACTAAAACTGTTGGAGGAGTAGCATTTTGAAAGCATTACACAGAAATTTCTATTTTTAGTAACCATGGCAACACCGTTCAGCGAAATCAAAAACCGATGCAATATTCCATGTATCTTAGTGTAGTCTACTTGTGTGCCAAGTTATATTGAAATCAGACCAAAACTGTAGAAGGAGTAGTGTTTTAAAGGAATTTCACAGAAAATTCTATTTTTAGTAACTATGGCAACACTGTTCATCGAAATCAAAAATCGATGCACTATTCTATGTATTTTAGTGTAGTCTACTTGTGTGCCAAGTTATATTGAAATCAGACCAAAACTTTAGAAGGAGTAGCGTTTTTAAGGAATTTCACAGAAAATTCTATTTTTAGTAACCATGGCATCACCGTTCATTGAAATCAAAAATCGATGCACTATTCTATGTATCTTAGTGTAGTCTACTTGTGTGCCAAGTAATATTGAAAGCAGACTAAAATTGTAGGAGGATTAGCGTTTTGAAAAATTGTTTACAGACAGACAGACAGACAGACAGACGGACGGACGCCGGACGCATTACTATCGGATAAGCTCTTCTGGTCTCTGACCAGTAGAGCTATATGTAACAAAGGAAAAGAAAAGTAGCAGTTGGGAACTGAAACTTTAAAACAGCAATAAATAGAAAACCAGAAGTCTCTGTCGAGACTGTAGCTCTACTGGTTTGTACTTATCAAAAATCAATTCCACTATTTTATGTATCTTTGTGTAGTCTACTTGTGTGCCAACTTATTTTGAAATCAAACTAAAACTGTAGAAGGAATAGCGTTTTATAGGAATTTCACAGATAATTCTATTTTTAGTAACCATGGTTACACCGTTCATCGAAATCAAAAACCGATGCACTATTCTATGTATCTTAGTGTAGTCTACTTGTGTGCCAAGTTATACTGAAATCAGACCAAAACTGTAGAAGGAGTAGCGTTTCAAAGGAATTTCACAGAAAATTCTATTTTTAGTAACCATGGCAACACCGTTCATCGAAATTAAAAACCGATGCACTATTCTATGTATCTTAGTGTAGTCTACTTCTGTGCCAAGTTATACTGAAATCAGACCAAAACTGTAGAAGGAGTAGCATTTTAAAGGAATTTCATAGAAAATTCTATTTTAAGTAACCACGGCAACACCGTTCATAGAAATTAAAAACCGATGCACTATTCTATGCATCTTAGTGTAGTCTACTTGTGTGACAAGTTATATTGAAATCAGACCAAAACTGTAGAAGGAGTAGCGTTTTAAAGGAATTTCACAGAAAAAATCTATTTTTAGTAACAATGGCAACACCGTTCATCGAAATTAAAAACCGATGCACTATTCTATGTATCTTAGTGTAGTCTACTTGTGTGCCAAGTTATACTGAAATCAGAGAAAAACTGTAGAAGGAGTAGCATTTTAAAGGAATTTCATAGAAAATTCTATTTTTAGTAACCATGGCAACACCGTTCATCGAAATTAAAAACCGATGCACTATTCTATGCATCTTAGTGTAGTCTACTTGTGTGCCAAGTTATATTGAAATCAGACCAAAACTGTAGAAGGAGTAGCGTTTTAAAGGAATTTCACAGAAAAAATCTATTTTTAGTAACAATGGCAACACCGTTCATCGAAATTAAAAACCGATGCACTATTCTATGTATCTTAGTGTAGTCTACTTCTGTGCCAAGTTATACTGAAATCAGACCAAAACTGTAGAAGGAGTAGCATTTTAAAGGAATTTCATAGAAAATTCTATTTTTAGTAACCATGGCAACACCGTTCATCGAAATTAAAAACCGATGCACTATTCTATGTATCTTAGTGTAGTCTACTTGTGTGCCAAGTTATATTGAAATCAGACCAAAACTGTAGGAGGAGTAGCGTTTAGAAAAATTGTTTACAGACGGACAGACAGACAGACGGACGGACGCCGGACGCATTACTATCGCATAAGCTCTTCTGGTCTCTGACCAGTAGAGCTAAAAATGATCCTTGCGGCTCATCAAAAAAAAAAAAAAAAACCGATGCACAGAATTATGTATCTTAGTATAGTCTACTTGTGTGCCAAGTTATATTGAAATCCGACCAAAACTGTAGGAGGATTAGCATTTTTAAAGGATTATACAGAAATTTCTATTTTTAGTTACCATGGCAACACCGTTCATTGAAATAAACCAGAAGTCTCTGTCGAGACTGTAGCTCTACTGGTTTGTACTTATCAAAAACCATTGCACTATTTTATGTATCTTTGTGTAGTCTACATGTGTGCCAACTTATTTTGAAATCAAACTAAAAACTGAAGAAGGAGTAGCGTTTTAAAAGAATTTCACAGAAAATTCTATTTTTAGTAACCATGGTAACACAGTTCATCGAAATCAAAAACCAATGCACTATTCTATGTATCTAAGTGTAGTCTACTTGTGTGCCAAGTTAAATTGAATTCAGACCAAAACTGTGGAAGGAGTAGCGTTTTAAAGGAATTTCACAGAAAATTCTATTTTTAGTAACCATGGCAACACCGTTCATCGAAATCAAAAACCGATGCACTATTCTATGTATCTTAGTGTAGTCTACATGTGTGCCAAGTTATATTGTAATCAGACCAAAACTGTAGAAGGAGTAGCGTTTTAAAGGAATTTCACAGAAAATTCTATTTTTAGTAACCATGGCAACACCGTTCATCGAAATCAAAAACCGATGCACTATTCTATGTATCTTAGTGTAGTCTACTTGTATGCCAAGTTATATTGAAATCAGACCAAAACTGTAGAAAGAGTAGCATTTTTCAGGAATTTCAAAGAAAATTCTATTTTTAGTAACCATGGCAACACCGTTCATCGAAATCAAAAACCGATGCACTATTCTTTGTATCTTAGTGTAGTCTACTTGTGTGCCAAGTTAAATTGAAATCAGACCAAAACTGTAGAAGGAGTAGCGTTTTAAAGGAATTTCACAGAAAATTCTATTTTTAGTAACCATGGCAACACCGTTCATCGAAATCAAAAACCGATGCACTATTTTATGTATCTTAGTGTAGTCTACTTGTGTGCCAAGTAATATTGAAATCAGACCAAAACTGTAGGAGGAGTAGCGTTTTAAAGGAATTTCAAAGAAAATTCTATTTTTAGTAACCATGGCAACACCGTTCATCGAAATAAAAAAACGATGCACTATTTTATGTATCTTAGTGTAGTCTACTTATGTGCCAAGTAATATTGAAATCAGACCAAAACTGTAGGAGGAGTAGCGTTTTAAAGGAATTTCAAAGAAAATTCTATTTTTAGTAACCATGGCAACACCGTTCATCGAAATCAAAAACCAATGCACTATTTTATGTATCTTAGTGTAGTCTACTTGTGTGACAAGTTATATTGAAATCAGACCAAAACTGTAGGAGGAGTAGCATTTTGAAAAATTGTTTACAGACAGACGGACGGACAGACAGCTAGACGGACGGACGACGGACACCTTACCATCGCATAAGCTCTTCTGGTCTCTGACCAGCAGAGCTAAAACCGATGCACAGAGTTATGTATCTTAGTGTAGTCTACTTGTGTGCCAAGTTATATTGAAATCCGACTAAAACTGTTGGAGGAGTAGCATTTTGAAAGCATTTCACAGAAATTTCTATTTTTAGTAACCATGGCAACACCGTTCATCAAAATCAAAAACCGATGCACAGAATCATGTATCTTAGTGCAGTCTACTTGTGTGACAAGTTATCTAGATATCAGACCAAAACTGTAGGAGGAGTAGCATTTCACAGAAATTTCTATTTTTAGTAACCATGGCAACACCGTTCATCGAAATCAAAAACCGATGCACAGAATCATGTATCTTAGTGCAGTCTACATATGTTCCAAGTTATATTGATACCAGACCAAAACTGTAGGGGGAGTAGCATTTTGAAAGCATTTCACAGAAATTTCTATTTTTAGTAACCATGGCAACACCGTTCAGCGAAATCAAAAACCGATTCACAGAATTATGTATCTTAGTGTAGTCTACATATGTGCCAAGTTATATTGATACCAGACCAAAACTGTAGGAGGAGTAGCATTTCGCAAGCATTTTACAGAAATTTCTATTTTTAGTAACTATGGCAACCCCGTTCATCGAAATCAAAAACCGATGCACAGAATTATGTATCTTAGTATAGTCTACTTGTGCCAAGTTATATTGAAATCCGACCAAAACTGTAGGAGGAGTAGCATTTTGAAAGCATTTCACAGAAATTTCTATTTTTAGTAACCATGGCAACACCGTTCATCGAAATCAACAAGAGGCCCACGGGCCTTATAGGTCACCTGAGTATTGTGCAACAACTTTCAAACAATTAAATTTGGTTCGTGTCTTAACCAGAGGCCATGAAATTCACAATTCACAATTTTGAAAGAGGCACCATTGCTTATCATAATTAAAGACTTAGCATGCTTACTCTATTTGTAATACGTAATATCCAGAGGAAGATCAGAGTAACATAAGAGAAAATGCACTTCCACTTTATAACCAGTTGTGCACCTCATCCCAGAGGAACCACTGAACCTGGGGCCAAATATTTCAAAATTGTGCAAATTTTATTATAAAATGGTTGATTAATACCAAAGAGCAGATTTCAAAGCATTAATTTATTTTCAGACTTTGTACCCCCCCCCTCACCCCCAACCCAAGGGGGGGGGGGGCATAAAAAAAACAATTTTGCTAGATGCAACTTTCTTCATCATAAATATATATACTTGGATCATTGGCATAAAACCCAGGAGCAAAGGAAAGATTTTCAAAGAATAAATGCATTTTCACTATAAAACCAATAGAGCCCCGCCCTAACACCAGAACCCCTGACCCTGGGGTCATAAAATTCACAATTTTGGAAGAGGCACTCTTGCTCATCATAACTATGTGCTTGGATAGTTTATTTAATACCCAGGAGCAGAGAAGAAGATTTTCAAAGAATTAATGCATTTTCACTATATAATCAATAGGGCCCCGCCCTAACACCAGAACCCCTGACCCTGGGGCCACAAAATTCACAATTCTGAAAAAGGCACTCTTGCTCATCATATCTATTTACTTAGTTAGTTTATTTAATACCCAGGAGCAGAGAAGAAGATTTTCAAAGAATTAATGCATTTTCACTATATAATCAATAGGGCCCCACCCTAACACCAGAACCCGTGACCCTGGGGCCACAAAATTCACAATTTTGGAAGAGGCACTCTTGCTCATCATATCTATGTACTTAGTTAGTTTATTTAATACCCAGAAGTAGAGAAGAAGATTTTCAAAGAATAAATGCATTTTCACTATATAACCAATAGAGCCCCGCCCTAACACCAGAACCCCTGACCCTGGGGTCATAAAATTCACAATTTTGGTAGAAGCACTCTTTCTTATCAAAACTATGTGCTTGCTTAGTTTATTTAATACCCAGGAGCAGAGAAGAAGATTTTCAAAGAATTAATGCATTTTCACTATATAATCTATATAGCCCTGCCCTAGCACTAGAACCCCTGACCCTGGGGCCATGAATTTCACAATTTTGGTAGAGGACTCAATGCTCATTACATTCATGCCATCAGTTTGCCTGCTTGATGTCCAGGAGTAAAGAAGAAGATTTTTAACGATTGCAATAATTTTAGTGGTTTTGGCCCCACCCCTCAGGCCCCAGGGGGGTGGGGACCATAAAATTCACAATTTTTGTTTCCCTTTACCCATAGATGCTGTATACCAAATTTGGTTGAAATTGGTTCAGCGGTTTCAGAGAAGAAGCTGAAAATGTTCAATTGTTAACACACGACGCACGACACACGACGACGGACGAAAACGGATAGCAATAGGTCACCTGAGTTTACTCAGGTGACCTAAAGATCGATGCACAGAATTATGTATCTTAGTGTAGTCTACTTGTGTGCCAAGTTATATTGATATCAGATTATTACTGTAGGAGGAGTAGCATTTTGAAAGCATTTCACAGAAATTTCTATTTTTAGTAACCATGGCAACACCGTTCAGCGAAATCAAAAACCGATGCACAGAATTATGTATCTTAATGTAGTCTACATATGTGCCAAGTTATATTGATATCAGACCAAAACTGTAGGAGGAGTAGCATTTTGAAAGCATTTCACAGAAATTTCTATTTTTAGTAACCATGGCAACACCGTTCAGCGAAATCAAAAACCGATGCACAGAATTATGTATCTTAATGTAGTCTACATATGTGCCAAGTTATATTGATACCAGACCAAAACTGTAGGAGGAGTAGCATTTTGAAAGCATTTCACAGAAATTTCTATTTTTAGAACTATGGCAACACCGTTCATCGAAATCAAAAACCGATGCACAGAATTATGTATCTTAGTGTAGTCTACTTGTGTGCCAAGTTATTTTGAAATCCGACCAAAACTGTTGGAGGAGTAGCATTTTGAAAAATTGTTTACAGACAGACAGACAGACGGACAGACAGCTAGCTAGACGGACGACGGACGCATTACTATCGCATAAGCTCTTCTGGTCTCTGACCAGTAGAGCTAAAAATCTTCTTCTTTACTCCTGGACTCCAAGCAGTCAAACTCTTGTCATGGTTGTAATCAGCTTTGAGTCCTACCAAAATTGTGAAATTCATGGCCCCTGGGTCATGGGTTCTGACCTGAGGGCCATAAAATTTAGACGAGCTCACTTTTGATCTCAGTCTCACTTTCCCACTATTAATTCCATTGGAAAAAGTGAAACTAGCTCAAGATTGAACTCGTCTAAGTTTTATGCCCCCCACGCCTGGTGTGAGGGTGGGGCTATATAGATCATAAAGTAAAAGTGCATTATTTCTTTAAAAATCTTCTCGTCTGCTCCTGGGTATTTAACTAGCCAAGTACATAGTTATGATGACCAATAGTGCCTCTTCGAAAATTGTGAATTTCATGGCCCCTGGATCAAAGGTTCTGGTGTTAAGGCGATATATTGACTATATATTAAAAATACATTAATTTTATTCTTTGAAAATATTCTTCTCTGCTCCTGGGTATTAAACAATCTAATTTAGAACATAGTTATGATGAACAAAAGTGCATCTTCCAAAATTGTGAATTTTATGGCCCTATGCAGGGTCAGGGATTCTGGTGTTAGGGCGGCGCTCTATTGATTGTATAGTGAAAATGCATTAATTCTATAAAAATCTTCTTCTCTGCTCCTGGGTATTAAACCAATAGACTTTGTACATAGTTATGATGAGGAAGGATGCCTCTTTCAAAATTGTGAATTTCATGTCCCCTGGGTCAGGGGCTCTGGTGTTAGGACGTGGCTCTACGGATTATATATAGTGAAAATCCATGAGTTCTTTGAAAATCTTCTCCATTGCTCCTGGGTATTATGCCAGTGATCGTAGTACATATACATATACATATGATGAAGAAAGGTGCATCTAACGAAATGGTTAATTTCATGTTCTCTAGGTCAGGGGTATCGGCGGGGGGGGGGGGGGGGTTACAAATAGTACATGGTCTGCAGATAAATTAATGCTTTGAAATCTGCTTTGTGGTATTAATCAACCATTTACGATGAAATAAAATTTATGATATTTCCAAAATTTTGAAATATGTGGTCCAAGGGTCAGTCGTTCCAGTGGGGTGGGGTGCATGACTGGTTATAAAGTTGAAATGCATTTTCTCTTTGTTACTCTGATCTAACTCTGGGTATTTAGTAACTAAAGTAAGCATGCTAAGTGTATAATTATGATAAGCTATGGCGCCTTTTTCAAGATTGTGAATTTCATGGCCTCTGGTTTAAAACACGAACCAAATTCAATTGTTTGAAAGTTGTTTCATGATACTCTGGTGACCTATAAGACCCGTGGGCCTCTTGTCTCATTGTTATTATTAATATTAATAACCTATACTTAATTAATAATTATTAAGGACAGAAGATACAATTTTTTTCTTTAGAGGAGACTTAATATCATGTCACAAGTATAGAAAAGTGGATAATTCGTAAAATATTTTCTCCTAAGAACTGGAAAAAACTAGTTTGCCAGTTGATTTGGGATACACAGTAATGACACCTATTGTCTTTTTCACTGACCACTATACCTTGTTATGTTCCCCAAACGAAGTTGGGGAACATATTGTTTTTACTCTGTTTCTTATTATTATTATTATTATTAGGGTCTTCCGTATCCAACGGAAGACCCTTCTATTATTCTATTGTTTCTTTTTCACTATTATTAAGGTCTTCCGTCTTCAGCGGAAGACCTTCTTGTTATTCTTAGGTTTCTTTTTCACTTTTATTATTATTATTAAGGTCTTCCGTCTTCAGCGGAAGACCTTCTTGTTATTCTTAGGTTTCTTTTCCACTATTTTTATTATTATTATTGTTTTTTTTCTTACCAATTTTGTGTACACGATTTCTCGGAAATGGCTCGCTCGATTTTCATGAAACTTTCAGGACTGATAGAACATCAAACAAACCTGATATATAATTTTTTGTTTTGATGACGTCACTTCCGGTTTTGAGATTTTTGCGATTTAGAGATTTTCAAGGGGTCAGTTTGTCCGCGAGTTTTCTCAAAAACGGCTTAGGATAGAAACTTGAGTTTTTCAGCAATGATAGAGCAATATATGTAGATGTGACATACGTATTTCATTTTCACCGGAAGTGCTGCACGGCGACGATCGCTATGGTCCAAAAATGGACATGTCGAGAATTTTAAAATTTCTAACACTCTTTCTTCGATATCTTTTCACCTACAAATATTTTGTTAAAACATATAGAACAAAAGTTGTAGAAAATGTGATGATCTTTTAAAGGATATCAACGATAGGGGGCTGGCCCCTATAATAAAGGGCCGAAAGGGGCCGAAAGTTTTTCCTTAATATCTCAAAAAGTATTGAGAATTTGTAACATGTCAAATAAGCAAAGTTGTTCAAAATATCAAGCTTTATCTAACGGCGTCGTCCAAATACGTCCGGCGACGTCACTTCCGGTCAAACCGGAAGTAGTAAAAAATTGCATATTTTTGCCTTTCTTGAAAGATTTTGGGGTAACATATGTCACTGGATGCTTAAATCTTAATTTTCCGTCCGTCGACGTCACTTCCGGTCAAACCGGAAGTAGCCAAAAATAGTTTATTTTGAAGGTTTTGATGCAAAATTAAAATTATAAAGTCGCTGGAGATTACTTAACTCATTGCTTTCTTATGTTGACGTCACTTCCGGTCAAAACCGGACGGAAGACCTACTCGTTGCTTTGCAACGAGCTTTGTTCTAGTTATTATTATTATTGTTTTTTTTCTTACCGATTTTGTGCACGCGAGTTCTCAAAAACGGCTCGCTCGATTTTCATGAAACTTTCAGGACTGATAGAGCATGAAAAAATCTAGATATATATTTTTTTGTTTTGATGACGTCACTTCCGGTTTTGAGATTTCCGCTTTTTAGTGATTTTCAGTGGGTCACTTTGTCCGGCAGTTTTCTCAAAAAGCACTTAACACAGAAGCGTGAAATTTTCAGTGATGCTAGAGCAACCTTTGGAGAAGTGAATTTCGTATATCACAACCACCGGTAGTATGAAGTGCCGACGCTCGCTAGGGCCCGAAAATAGTCCTATCAAGAATTTCAAAATTTTTAACACCTTTTCTACGATAACTTTTTACCTAGAAATATTTTGTTAAAACATGTAGAACAAAAAAAGTATAGAATTCCAAGATCTTTCAAATGATACCTAGAAAAAAGGGCTGGCCCCTTAAATAAGGGGTTGAGAGGGGCCGAAAGTTTTTCCTTTATATCTCAAAAAGTATTTAGAATTTGTAATTTGTCAAAGAAGCAAAGTTGTTCAAAATGTCAAGCTTAATCTATGGGAGTCGTCAAAATACGTCCGTCGTCGTCACTTCCGGCCAAACCGGAAGTGGTCGGAAAACGCGTATTTTTGCCGTTTTTGACAAGTTTTTGGGTTACACATGTCTCTGGGAGCATAAAAAGTAGTTATTTCGTCCGTCGTCGTCACTTCCGGTCAAACCAGAAGTAGCAAAAAATAGCTTATTTTGAAGGTTTTGATGCAAAATTGAAATTATAAAGTCACTGGAGACTACTAAGCTCATTGCTTTCTTTTGTTCCGTCACTTCCGTCACTTCCGTCACTTCCGGTCAAAACCGGACGGAAGACCTACTCGTTGCTTTGCAACGAGCTTTGCTCTAGTTATTATTCTTTTTTTCCTTACCGATTTTGTGCAGAAGATTTCTCGGAGATGGGTTGATCGATTTGGTTCAAAATTTCAGAGGTAACGTGTCTTGATCTGAAGTTTGTACCGGCAAATCGATTTTGAAAAATTTACTTCCGGTCGGAAGTTATCGCCCTTAGATCGAAATTTAGAGGACCTCCTTGTCCGTGAGTAAACTCAGAAACGGCTCAAGCTAGAATGCTGAAATTTTTAGGGATGATAAAGGACATGTTGCCATGTTGCACAAATTTCAGGATATTTTCCGGAAGTGCCTAGTATGGAAGCTCGGTAGGGGTCAAAATTTAGGACACGAATCATGACCGATTTTTTGAGACGTTTCGCATCATATGTTTTAAAGTATACATATTTTGTTAAGACATACTGAACATCATTTGTGCAGAACATCGAGATCTTTCATATTATACCAAGAAAAAAGCGCTGACTCATCACATTAAGGGCAAAAAGGGGCCAGAAGTCTTTAATCGATAACTCTTTAACAATCAATATTTTGGTATATATTACTGAGCAAAAAATGTTAAGCTTAACAATCTACAACAATATATTATGATATTCATGTCGTATGGTACATAATTAGGGGCCACAAGGGGCCAGAATGCAAAATCTTTGATGCTTTATATCTCGAAAGGAAGAAATAATTTGATAAGCAATATTGAACAAAAGATGTTCAAAATAATGTTCTAAACAATATGCAACCTTTCATTTTTTGCTAAACGTCCCCATTAAGGAGTTGAAGGGTTGGCCCCTAAATATTTCTTTTGCTTATAGCTCAAAAACGAAAAAGAATTTCTGAATAGTTATTGAACAAAAAATATTCAAAATCTTAAGATCTTGAAGATGAGATCTCAAAATAGGGGCTGGGCACTCGAATTAGGGGCCAAAAGGGGCCAAAAGTCTTTTTTCGATAACTCTTTATCAGTTAATATTTTGTAATACATTACTGAAGCAAAGATGTTTATCTCAACCATCTACAACTATATATTATGATTTCCATGTCGTATGGTACATAATTAGGGGCCACAAGGGGCCAGAGTGCTAAATCTTTGATGCTTTATATCTCGAAAGGAAAAAATATTTTGATAAGCAATATTGAACAAAAGATGTTCAAAATAATGTTCTGAATAATATGCAACCTTTCATTTTTTGCTAAACGTCCCCATTGAGGAGTTGAAGGGTTGGCCCCTAAATATTTCTTTTGCTAATAGCTCAGAAACGAAAAGGAATTTCTAAACAGTTGTTGAACACAAAATGTTCAGAATCTTAAGACCTTTAAGATGAGATCCAGAAAAAAGGGGCTGGGCACTCGAATTAGGGGCCAGGAGGGGCCAAAAGTCTTCAATCGATAACTCTTTATCAGTTAATATTTTGTAATACATTACTGAAGCAAAGATGTTTATCTCAACCATCTACAACTATATATTTTTTTATGTCGTATGGTACATAATTAGGGGCCACAAGGGGCCAGAGTGCTAAATCTTTGATGCTTTATATCTCGAAAGGAAGAAATATTTTGATAAGCAATATTGAACAAAAGATGTTCAAAATAATGTTCTGAATAATATGCAACCTTTCATTTTTTGCTAAACGTCCCCATTGAGGAGTTGAAGGGTTGGCCCCTAAATATTTCTTTTGCTAATAGCTCAAAAACGAAAAATAATTTCTAAATAGTTGTTGAGCAAAAAATGTTCAAGATCTTAAGAGCTTTAAGATTATATGAATAAAAAGGGCCGATTCCTAAAATTAGGGGCCGTTAGTGGCCAAAGGCCGATTTTTTAAGTCTTTAATGGTCAATGTCTTTTTACAGATTGTGGTTAATCATTATTTTAGAATGAAAATCGCAATCAAAATCTTATCTCATCTCATCAAGAATTGGACGGAAGACCCACTCGTTGCTCGCAACGAGATCGTATCTAGTTATTATTATTTTTCATTTTTATTTTTTTGACTTTTTCAAATCGCATTTTCTCGAAAACTACTCAATGAATTTCAGCCCAATTTTCAGGAATTGTGTGTTGTACCATGCCATTTTGAAATATAAATAGAAATTGGAAAAATTCACTTCCGGTCAGGAATTATTGCAAATTTTCATTATTTCCACTAAAAATCTATTCCGTGAATGTTCTCAGAAACTATAAAAGGTAGGATTCTCAAACTTTCAGATATGATAGAGGTTGGTTTGTAGATGTGTGATAAGAACATTTCGTGTGTCGTCGCCACTTCCGGTCGTCACAGGAAGTGACTGAAAAAGGGCAATTTTTTGAACTTTTTTGTTTTTTGATATTTTTCATTGATATTAATAATAATAATAGAGACATATTTGAGAATGATAAATATGTAATTTGATTTAGAATTGAAAATGCCTACCTTGAGATATTCGTATATAAAAATTTGAAGCGGTGGTCCCCAATGGCGTAATGGTTAGCGTGTTGGATTTTCACGCTGGCGACCCGGGTTCCATCCCCCATATGTCCGAAATTTTTTTTTATCACTTTTTCATTTCGATTTTACGTTTTTCTTTCAGAATCGGACGGAAGACCTCTCGTTGCTCGCAACGAGTTTCTTTTCTAGTTATTATTAAGGTCTTCCGTTTTCAACGGAAGACCTTATTGTTTTCGTTCGGTTTCTTTTTCCCTATTATTATTATTCCAACCGATTTTGTGCACGCGATTTCTCAGAGATGGCTGGTCCGATTCATGTCAAACCTTCAGATCTAAAAGACATTCAATTGATCTTGATAGGTTTTTTAACTTTTTGATGACGTCACTTCCGGTCGTGAGATATGAACGATTTTCTTATTTTCAGAGGGTCGGCTTGTCCTGGAAACTCCTCCGAATTGACTTAAGATATTGATTCAAGATTTCTAGTGAGAGTAATGGAAGGTTTGGTTAGTTGCAGGTAGGCATCCTAATCTTTCTGGCGCTAAAAATGTCTCAGAAACATCTCACAAAATTTGATATCTTTTGTTTCACATCTTCTTATCTATTCATAATTTGTTAAAATATATAGAAGAAAAGTTGTGCAGATTCACAAGACCTTTCATTTAACATCAAGAAAAAGGGTCTGACTTCTCAAATTAGGGGCTCAAAGGGGCTAAAAGTCTTTCATCTATAACTCTTTAATGATCAATATTTTGTTATACATTATAGAAGCAAAGATATTCCTCTTAACGATTTGCAACTATACATGATAAAATATGGATCATATGTTACGTAATTAGGGGTCAAAAGGGGCCAGAATGTCAAATCTTTGACACTTTATATCTCAAAAACGGGGAATATTTTGATAAGCAATATTGAACAAAAGATGGTCAGAATAATGTTCTAAACAATATGCATACTTTGAATTTTTGCAAAACGGCCCCATTAAGGACTTGGAGCGATGGCCCCTAAAAATTTCCATTCAGCATATCTCTACAACGGAAAGAAATCTGTGAATAAATGTTGGACGAAAAATCTTTAAAATCACAAGACCTTTCATTTGATATCAAGAGAAAGGGGCTGACCCCTAAAATTAGGGGCTCAGAGGGGCCAAAAGTCTTTCATCTTTAACTCTTTAATGATCAATATTTTGTAATACATTACAGAAGCAAAGATATTCCTCTTAACGATTTGCAACAACACATGATAAAATATGGATCATATGTTACGTAATTAGGGGTCAAAAGGGGTCAGAATATCAAATCTTTGACACTTTATATCTCAAAAACGGGGAATATTTTGATAAGCAATATTGAACAAAAGATGGTCAAAATAATGTTCTAAACAATACACATACTTTGAATTTTTGCAAAACGGCCTCATTAAGGACTTAGAGCGATGGCCCCTAAAAATTTCCATCCAGCATATCTCTACAACGGAAAGAAATCTGTGAATAAATGTTGAACGAAAAATCTTTAAAATCACAAGACCTTTCATTTGATATCAAGAAAAAGGGGCTGACTTCTCAAATTAGGGGCTCAAAGGGGCCAAAAGTCTTTCATCTATAACTCTTTAATGATCAATATTTTGTTATACGTTACAGAAGCAAAGATATTCCCCTTAACGATTTGCAACCATACATGATAAAATATGGATCATATGTTACGTAATTTGGGGTCAAAAGGGGCCAGAATGTCAAATCTTTGACACTTTATATCTCAAAAACGGGGAATATTTTGATAAGCAATATTGAACAAAAGATGGTCAGAATAATGTTCTAAACAATATGCATGCTTTGAATTTTTGCAAAACGGCCCCATTAAGGACTTGGAGCAATGGCCCCTAAAAATTTCCATTCAGCATATCTCTACAACGAAAAGAAATCTGTGAATAAATGTTGGACGAAAAATCTTTAAAATCACAAGACCTTTCATTTGATATCAAGAAAAAGGGGCTGACCCCTAAAATTAGGGGCTCAGAGGGGCCAAAAGTCTTTCATCTACAACTCTTTAATGATCTATATTTTGTTATACGTTACAGAAGCAAAGATATTCATCTTAATGACTTGCAACAATACATGATAAAATTTTGATCATATGTTACGTAATTACGGGTTACAAGGGGCCAGAATGTCAAATCTTTGACACTTTATATCTCAAAAACAGGGAATATTTTGACAAGCAATATTGAACAAAAGATGTTCAGAATATCGTGATGCAGATCAGAAACTTTAAATTTAATGAAGGAAAAATTATTATCATTCTCTTATAACGAATATCTCAGTCAAAATCACATCTCATCTAATCGAGAAATTCAACGGAAGACCTACTCGTTGCTCGCAACGAGATCTCATCTAGTTAAGTCTTCCGTTCACAACGGAAGACTTATAGTGTTTGTATTGTTTCTTTTTATTATTATTATTATTATTATTCCTCCCAAATTTTGTGAGCGCGATTACTCAGAGATGGTTGGATAGATTTTCACAATTTTCCACAGGATAGTTGGCAGATATATGAAGTTTATATAAAATTCCGTTTTTTGAAAAATTCACTTCCGGTCCCGGTTTTCTATTTTTTAAATGGACTTTTGTCCGGAATTTTTCTCAAGAACGGGTTGAGATAAAGACGTGAATTTTACAGAAGTATTAGATCATTGTATTCTCTTTGTTTTGAAGTAGTGCGCGTGTATTTCTGATACTTCCTGTCCGAACCGGAAGTGAAATTGTGTTTCGGTCAATTTTCTCCTTCCAAGATATTTCTAGGCATAATAGAAGTAGGTCCACAATAGCCAAATATATAATTTGTTTTGAAATCAGATCACACGTTTTGTAGATTTCAGCTACTTTCGTTTTGCATTTATAAAATCAAAGTACTGAAAGTACTAACGGGACATTTCTTACTTTAAATTACATGAAAGTTATGTTTATATGCTTCTCTGCATACAAAAATCGATACATACAGTCTCATTTATATTCGGATTAAGATTACATAATTGCAATAAAAATCAAAGTACCTGAAGTACTGAGAGGACTGTTTGAGATACCAACCTTTTTCAACTACAATGTACATGCATATAGTATAAAAAGGCATGTTTTTCTACACATAAACATCGACGCATACAATAAGTTACCTATGGAAGCTATTTTTGTCATTCAATAAAAATCAAAGAACCGCAAAGACTGTAAGGCTTTTGACTATTTAATTTTACTTTGACTTATTTATACATGTAAATGTTTCTTTGAATGCAAAATTCAATGCATACACAACACATATTATAATTTCTGATGTGTATTTACCAAATACGGTGGGTACTTTCATTTTTGTTGTGAAAATCAAAGTACCGTAAGTTCTGGGACGTTGTCTTCTAGATACTCCCTATTTAAATTTTTAATTTAAAGAAAGTTAAATTATGCTTCTTAATGAAAAATCATGCTTACATTATCATATATAAGGACAACAGATACATTCAT
>NW_026926543.1:0-28040 GCF_032062105.1 Saccostrea cuccullata | reverse complement strand
AACCTACAGAAAATATATTTACCTTGTTTGGACAATGCCATTCACCAGGGAAGTATTAAAAGTATTACTCACGACCAGATGTTTCGTTTGTCTATTCCAAGAGCAATGTAAACAATTCAAAACTTGCGCTGGTTTACAGTTATCGTTCGTTACCTCCCCCTAGCGGTCAGCAGAAATGCTAGTTGATGCGACCGATTTAGAGCAAAATCTTTACCGGATATTCAAAACGCGAGTAAAAGTCAAACTAATACAGTAGGCCTTTCAACTGCCGCTAGGGGTCGGTGTTATGAACGATAACTCATTGCTGAAACTTGTTTAGAGCAGGTTCGGGGTATCCAACTGTTTATATGCAAAGCAGTTTTTTATGGAATCTGGATAGGGCCACGCAGTTCACTATCGCATCATCGCACCATCAAGGTTTGAGTCGATGGTGCGATGACGCGATAATGCGATGACGATGAAGCGATGGTGCGATAACGATGAAGCGATGGTGCGATAGTGCGATGACGATGATGCGATGGCGCGATAGCGCAATGACGATGATGCGATGGCACGATAGCGATGCTGCGATGGTGCGATAGCGATCCTATCATTGCTATCGCAGCATCGCTATCGTGCCATCGCGGCATCGCATTATCGCTTCATCGTACCATCGCATCATCGTCATCGCGCTATCGCGCCATCGCATCATCGTCATCGCACTATCGCACCATCGCTTCATCGTTATCGCACCATCGCTTCATCGTCATCGCATTATCGCGTCATCGCAACATCGACTCAAACCTTGATGGTGCGATGATGCGATAGTGAACTGCGTGGCCCTATCCGGATTCCATAGTTTTTAGCATTTTTTAAGTGTTTCTTTGCTCTCAGTAGAATCCAGTGGTTTTAAAATTTAGCACCAATGTTAACCTTATTTACTGTATAGTTGCGGACACAGGTTTTGCATATAATTAAAATTTTTAATTAAAATAAAAAGTGAAATCTACCCTCCTTCTCAGTTCTAACCTATTTAAATTTTTATACTCGGTCGTTCCCCTTCGTGCTTAGTAACACAAATAAGATGATCAATTGTTGCATTTACTTGTAAAAATATATATATTTACACAGGAAGCGAAAAAGTGCGAACACAAAAAATATGACATTAAATTTTCTTCTTTATAATAATCGTCAAAGAGAGTTAAAACTATTGAATATAGTCTAGTTCAAAAATCACATCTCGGGAATAAGAAGTGTTGTTCCGGTTTTACTTCACGTAGTGCGAGTATTGGTCTACTTTAAATCTATTATAGACATGGATAAACACACCTTTTAAATCAAAGTACATGTAATAATAAAATGGATTTTTGGAAATAACAATTATTCAAATTACGTTTTATATTATTTATAATAAATCTCTTTAGTCCCCACGACATAGGATTTCCATTATTTACATTTTGCTCTCGTTTGAAATCTTTAAAAGTCTGCCAAACTTTTAAGTAGGTAGAGGCTTGGCGATTTTGCTGATGATTTTGTCTGTTTGAACTCAAAGTTTATCAGATTTGCCGGGCCATCTGTACGAAGTTTTCTTTCTCTCCATAAAGTATTGAATCCAGAAAGGGCCATGCAGTTCACTATCGCATAATCGCACAGTCGAGGTTTGAGTCTCTTGTGCGATGATCCGAAATTGCGATTGCGATGAAACGATGGTGCGATAGCGATGAAGTGCAGCGCAATGACGATGATGCGATGGTGCGACAATGCGATGACGATGCTGCGATGGTACAATAAAGCGATAGCACGATGATGCGATTGTGCGATCGTGATGACACGAAAAGACGATGACGATTGCGCGATGACGATGAAGCGATATACACTTTAGCACCATCGTGGTATCGAACCATCGTCATTGCAATATCGCCATCATATCATCGTTATCGCGCTATCGCACTATCATATCATCGTTATTGCATCATTGCGTCATTTTTATTGCGTAATAGCATCACGCCGTCGACTTTTTAGTCGATACTCGATAGTTCGATAATGAACTGCATGGCCCTATTCTGATCACAAAGAAAATTCGACTAAATCATCTGAAAAAATAGACATTTGAAAATGACAAAGAAGAATTCCGTTGCACAAATCTCGATATTTATGAACCTATTGCATCGTAGAAATTTACCTGCAATTCTTGTGTGGTGCAGCCTTGCACTCTTTAATTCAATGTCTAAGAGGGGGTTGTTTAACAGAAATGTGTTAGTTTCTAAAGAACCATTTAACATTTGTATCAAATCTCTGTTTTGAAAACTAAGTTTACCCTAACTGATTTCATTTTTTTGAAAATCATTTGATAAAAAATTCAAATACTTGAAGGTAACTGCTTGTTGCGTTTCTTTTGCGTTTCAGTATATATTTTTCAAAGTGATATGAAAAATTAATGCATGTCATAAAAAATTCTTTTTTGATACGGACTGATTGATTAATTGTATGTTGTTTAACGTCCCACTCGAGAATTTTTCACTCGTATGGAAACGTCACCGTATGCCGGTGAAGGGCATCAAATTTTGACCTTTTCTCGGCACTTAGGGCCATTGAGCAGTGAAGGATCTTTATCGTGACAACGCCTGCCTCGACACGGAACCTCGTTTTTAAGGTCTCATCCGAAGGACCCCTAACTTTCACTTCAAGTGCCGAGTGCATGGCGAAGGAATAGTTGCTACCCATTTTTTATCGACTTAGGTCGGTCGCGGCTGAGATACGAACTCACGACCTCCCGATCACGAAACGAGCGCTCTACCGTCTGAGCTACCGTGGGCGGTTTTTGATAAGGATGATTTGAAGCTAATAACTGTAAATAAAAGCTGTTTAAAAAAAAAAAAACCTAGAATCCTACCCATGACCCATGAATTCTCAAAAAGTAGTGGTAAATAAAAAAAATAAAAAATACACAATCTTTTTGCAATTAAGATCACATTAATATAAATAGGTATAAGAACAGAGTTTGTTTTGACATCACTCTGAGAGATTCCTGTCACAGTGATTTTATGTCACAGTATGAAAGGAAATTCAAAAGTTCTGCCAAACTGACGATTTTCTTTTCCTTCAATTCACAAAGATTTTTTTCTCCTTTTAAGGATATATAGACATAATACAAGCTTTCTGAGACTGTTTCCATAGCAGTAACATTATCATGCCGGCAAGAGTAATCTTTTTCTCATTATAAGAGAATGAAAATGCGATGAAATGTAAAAAAAAAAAAAAAAACACGTAAAAATTCATTGAAGCGGAATAAAAAGCATTCTTGATATATATCTCATCAACCGAAGGAAAAGTGGCATACCAAAAGTCACTATTATATTTTCGAGCGTTTAAAAAATATTGAGGATGAACCCTTGAAAATTATAAGGTTATAATTCTTTAAAAAAAGAAAAAAAACAATTAAGAGGAACGAAATGCAAACTTCATATTTAATTCTTTAAGATAGACTCACAAACCAAAATATCTGCGCATCTCTTCAAGCGATTAGAAACAAGGTGTGGAAAACTAAACGCGAACGTTTGGACAGGAGTAGAAGATACATTAAGTCCGTACTGGTGAACTTCCGATTTCACCAGTAGTGGACAAATAGACCATTTTTAAAAGTGCCTACAGTGTTGTAAATCTCGTAAAATCGTTTAGTGATTACGACTCAAACTCTAAACTATGATTTCTAGGCTTATATGTCACCGAAAGATGGACTCAAAAGCAATTGTAATTGATAGAATATCCTATTGTTTTTTTAAGTTGAATAATAGAATTTCAATCGTGGGATTGATTAGATTTTTTTCTGTTATTTTCTCTCGTGAATACAAAGAGAGATTTGGGTTTTTTTAAGAATTAGGCCCAAATATGAAATCAAATTCTTTAACTAACTACAATACATTAAATATCCTCTATCTAATAAAGAATTCAAAATAGGAACAGAGCAAAGAGGGACCTCCAAAACATCAGACGTGGGATCAGGTGCCATTGAGCAGTGAGCATCCCCTGTCGACCCGTCACACTCGCCGTGTGCTCCTTTTCATGATGGGGATATCTAACAAACGAAATAAAAAAGAAAAAGAATATTGACAAAAAAAAAGTTTCGAACCTGTTTACAATCAAAAAGTGTGTTACTACTTTGAATAATGAAATGTACCCTTTTTTTAAAAATCTTTATCGTTTATTTTTTTCTGATAAATGTACATTGTCAACATTAGGTCATACATAAATTCGAAAATAACTATTATTTTTAAAACTTACTGCCTTATCCAATAAAGAAAAATGAAATGCATGTCTTTATTTTGCTTCCCGTTTGATAGTTATTCTGTATCACATTACATTACATGAACAGCTAAGCTATGTTGTTTTATTTTCTTCTCGAATTGATATTGATCGGAAACATAGTATATGGTCTGGGTAAGATAATTTCTTTTCATTTAAATAAATCTCAGTTTTATATTGTATTTTTAGTCAATTTGATTTTTTTTCTCTTTTTTGTATTTTTTTTTTCTAATCTGACATAATAAAAAACTTGTTTTGCATGATTAATACACTTACAATCGTTGCAAAGTCATAGAAAGTCGGTTAATTGAAGATGAGTATTTATCACAACCTGAAATCCACGGTAGTAACCGAAAATAAAGACTATTCATTTATATTTCATATTATGATGTTTTAACAAACATGAAGCAAAAAACTGTCACAGACTGTAAACAATAAAAATCAAACAGTATAAATCAAGACACATCCTTTTTCACTTACCGGTATTTTACATGCTTATTTTTTTTCAAATTCTTTCCAAAAAGAGTATTTCTTATTGAATCAATGAATGTAACTAAACTACCGTACATGTATTTGTTTCACATTATATTATCATATAATAAGTTTGACAATGTACAGATGTTGCACAATATAGTTCTCTCTTGAAAATGGAATCTTACTTCTAGAATGCCCTGATGGACAGTTTGGAGACAACTGTGAGGGAAATTGTAGCAGTTGCCCTTTTCTGGAGACATGTGACACAGTTTCCGGGCAATGCAATGGTATTAATATATTGGTTTATGGACATATATACCATTCAAAGCATCTGTTGTCCAATACAACAACTGAAAAAATCTTTGTCTAATAATAGATATTATTTTATATTTTATAAGTAATACTTTTGGGGAAAAAATATTGCAAGAATACTCACAACAAATGATATCAACTATTTTGACACTATATCCTAAAAAAATAATTTTGATTTTTCAATTCTTATTATCGCTTATTCAAGCCTCTATACAAAAGTTAAGTAACAAATCTATATATTATATTACTCTTGTTATGTCAATTACCTTTCGATTTGCTACATTACAGAACTTATTTTAAAATGCTGAAGAAAACCAAGAATTCTCTGATATAGAAGAAGTTTAAAGAATATCTTTTTTCAACATGTTCAAATGTTATTTGCTTAAATTCGGGCGGAAATCTCCCATTTATTTTTTTCTTTGCAATCAGCAAATGCATCTGTATATATGTAAATATTTCCTTGAATATTTTCCTTTATCTCAGGATTTAAAAATGCACCGATGAGGGTGAGAGTCAATTATTTCGTGAGGATTTTTACTGATAAGATATTGTGTAGAAAATTTTCAATTAAATCTCAATCAAATCTTCCAACCCAAATAATCAAATCTGTATTGTGAAAATTATGTAATTTATATGTGATTTTCGATTAAATATTTTGATTTTAAGAACTCATCACTTGGAAAAAGTAAACCATTTGTTGGAAATGCACATTTTTGTTTTATTACAGTCATAATAAGATCACCAGATTCTATTACATGGCATCAATCCAAACCTTTTCTGTTGTCAGTTATAGCGTCTCTTTCAATAAGTGTTGGCCTAAACCTCGCTTTAATACTCTGGTGAGTTTGTTTTTATACTTTTCCATTTAATTTCATACTTGCTTTGGTCTCTATTTTTTTAGGGGGTTGGGTGTCATCAATACACACTTTTTTGTATTAACTAAAAAAAAATCACACATTTCAGGAAGTGTAGTAAAATTAGGTGCAAAAGGAAGAAAGAGAAATTTACACCACAATAGTCAGAAAAACCTACGAATCCAGATCCACAAATTATTGATGATGCAGAAGAAAGAATAGTTTACGAAGGTGTATGAGTGTGTGAGCTCGGACAAATTTTACAAGAGTTTTGATGTGTTTATATTTGAATGTATATGAGTATTCTAAAAATATAATTTTATTACCAATTCAACTAATTTCTACCATTTTAATGTTTGAATCTCATTTCACTTGTGTGTTCCAAAAAAAAAAAAAAAACTAGAATTCAAAATTTCTTGTTTCAATATTTGAGTGCAGTATTGTGGAACAATTTACCTTTAAATATAAGGATGTCTTCAATGCTTCAACATTTACATGTAAAATCAAGACAAGAAAAAATATAATATAGAACAACGATGCTGTAAATCTGTTGACTGTATTATTAACTTGAAATTGGGTATGTTGTTCATGTACATGTATATTGTGTAATTCTACTGTAAACTATATTTCTTTTTTCATCATGTATAATTGAAATTGAAATAAAAGTCTCAAGAAAAAAAATATATACAGTGGATTTTAATGAAATCTTCAAGAATGAGATTCTTTAAAAGAATTTTATATAAAATTCAGGGTTTTTTTCTTATTTTTTTTATACATTTGGTTCCAGTGCCGATTAATTTTGAACAATTTCCTGAGTTTAAAATACATTTTCGTCGGCGAAGGAACTAGAGACTTCGTAGAAATTATTGAACAAGATGTAAATGTGTACAGGTTCCTTGTTAAACGTCGTTAGTAATCAAGACGCTAAATTTTTTTCTCAATTTTTTTTATGTTTTTCAATATTTTTCTTGGATTTTTACAGAGCTCATAGAAGCTCTTCTAAAAAGTTTGATTTATATTTTATTTACGAAAAATCTAGATATCTGCATTTTAAAATTTGAAGCAAGGTGGGTGTGTGTGTGGGGGGGGGGGGGCAAAACTTTTGGCTTAACGAAATATACCGTAAGTTCAATGAAATGTGAATGAAATATTGGCTGACAAGCAGACAACTCGAGTTCAATCCCTTACTAGTCTTTTCATGAATGAATAACTTATGGGGATAATCAACTATGGGGGTAAGTAGGAAAATAAAATATGAAGAATTTTTTTAAATTACTGCTTTAGTGTTATTTGCCCACATACAATATATTACACATATATCTACAATGTGATACATATACTTTCTGAATCTTGAAATTCAGTCTATAAGAACAACCTTTTTAATAATTTCAAGGAAGCTTATACATCTATTTATAAGAACCTCAAATTCCAAAGAAAAGGCGATAACTTTTGCTCGTGATGTTTGGGGCGAAACAATGTAAGCTTTTTAAAAAAAAATCACGAGAGTCAGCCACTGGAATACAGAAACATTCTTCCTCCTTTCGAGATGGTACATGTATATGATTTGGTTTTTTATTCATCATGATCTAATCCTTAAGATTCATTGTAATGTAAGATAGATTCTTCTTCTTTGTATCTTTATTATGTAAATATAATAAAGCATAGAGTATTTTTTGATAGACTGCCTCATAATCATTCATTTTGTATTTTAAAAATCCGTTCTTATAAGACTCTATTCGAAATGTCTAACATTTCTAATATTTTACTGAGGTTCATACAAACCTGAAGCTTATTTGCAGCTCTGTTCTGCAGCAAGTCTAAATACATGTAATAAAGAAGTTGTGTTAAAAGAACATTTATTACAAATGTTCAATGAAATAATAGATTTACAATTTCAGAATGCAGCTGAAGTTGGGACACAAAAATAATTCACAAACAGGAACATGGACTAACAAAAAGGGTCTTTTGCCCAATCCTTAAATGTGCTTCAGTTTCTTAATGAATATACTTGATATTGATGTTAATTCTTACAAAACTGTTTAAACACTAAAAACGGATTATTAATGGATTTAATTTTCAGAATTTATCATTCATAGGTGGTTTATAAAAATATACCTCAATTTTTTTATGAAAAATTTATAAAATATCCAGCTGAGGTTATTTACACTAAAAAAATTGTATTTTCCTTTGTACAATTATGACATCGATTTTTTTTTCTTGTCGCCCCGTAACGTAAAATCATCCTTAAAAAAAAGGCGACAAATGGGGCGGTCCTTCGTAGTATAAACCAGCAAAAACATTATTTACAAAGGCTAAGTGCCGAGCATAGCCTAAATTTGCAGCCCTTCACTGGCAATGGTGACGTCTCCATATCAGTTAAATATTCTGGAGAGGGACGTTAAACAGTATACAACCAATCAATCTTTTTCTTGTCTATTATCCCATATCGAAACACAATGCAACAACAGGAGTGTGTGCAGCACGGAAGGGAGGGACAATGGAAAGAGTCCCAATGTTCATGCACATGTAGTGCTCACACGCTACGCGTAGTACGTTATGGTCCACATACAACTCAAAAGTCATTTACCTATCTACCAGGATAGCAACATTACCTATCTTGACACCATCATGTAAAAAACTTCAAAGTGATATGAAAAAACTCATGTATATCATAAAACGTTATTTTGATAAGGACAAGGCTAATAACCTAGCTGTTACCATAACGAGAGGGTGTTTAAAATTTAAACCTGGAATACCTCCCCCCAAACGACCCCTGAATTCACAGAAAATAGTGTTAAATACAATTACACAATCTGTAAGACATAAAGATCACAGAAATGTGTAAAAATAATTTTAAATAGATTTGCGAACCATTCATATCAGTGTGATATTCATCGTCGGAAACCCACGGCTGATTACGCTTCGTTCCTCTCTCCATCACCCGTGGGTCCATTCATATCATTTCGCTCGTTCTCATGAATAATTAATGAGACAATTTGATTGGTTGCTCTTGGTATATCTAAAGCGATATTGTCCAATGAGGAAGTCCCTTTCAACGCACTTTCGCTTTGTTGTGCAAGCGAGGTTACAGTAATTCTACCCTTTAGCACACATATTGCCCGCAAATCCTTTGATGTCGTGAATGCAAAATTGTTTTAATACCTTGTATTATTCCTTGCTTGTATATGACGATAGGGATCTGTAAGAACGGTCATATATGATTTTCTGCATATAGCATGATTTAATGGGCGCAGCCATTGTTATGCAAGCGAGGTTACAGTAATTCTACCTTTAAAACAGGAGAGTTCTGCTAATTTCATTGGACAATAAATTTAATGAATATTTATGAGAAACGAGCGAATTGGTATGAATGGACCCACGGGTGATGGAGAGAGGAACGAAGCGTAATCAGCCGTGGGTTTCCGACGATGTGTGATATTAAAATTTGAAAATGTTTGATTTATGTTCTTTTTCTAAGACGACGATGAAGGATATGAAGATAATGAACAGTATTCAATATCAATAGGAGCAGAGCAAACATCAGAGGTGGGATCAGGTGCCATGGATTAGTGAGCATCCCCCTCCGACCAGTCACACCCGCCGTGCACTCCTTGCAATGAGCAGGAAAAAAAAAAAGGAAAAATCCGTCGTCGATTCAATGTATAAATAATGGACGAACCATAAGTATAAAAAAGTCAGTCAGCATTTGACTCAATGGTAAACTATATTTGCTGAAAAAATTATTATATCGACAATAAAACTTACAAAATGATGGCTTTAAACAGAATGCTGATATTCCTTACCTTAATCATCTACACTGCTGTATGAGATAGGGAAGTTGATGATAGAAAAGTTAAAGTCGTCAAGTTTATCATATAGCTTGGTTGTTAGATTACCATTAATGTTTTTTCAAATAAAATATCCAAGTATGAAGCAGAAGTGTCGGACTCTGTGGTATCTTTTATCTGAAGCTCACCAGGATATATCGTATCAACGTAAGAATGGAAATCACCATTGGTAATTGAAAATGCGTCGTCGATATATCTAAATGTCGAGTTGAAGGCCACAGGAAGTGATTTCTTCTTTTCACGCATAAGATTTTGCACAAAATCTTCTTCATATGAATATAAAAATAGGTCTACTAATTACGGAGCGCAATTGGTACCAATAGCAATTCAAATAGATTGTTGGAATACATGGTCTCCAAAAACCACATACGAGATACATATTGTCATTCAGAAACTTAAGAATCTCTTTGGTGTCAACTTCAGAGTACATGTGTGTGCAATTAGAATGTGTTTTAACAAAATAATTTTGCAAATGAGCAATGACCAGGTAGGTAAATTTACGAGTTCCATTTTTATTGAGAAAGTAGCTCTCAATGATATCACGAAGCCTGGACTTTAATTCATCGTGGGGAATGATTGTGTATAAAGTTGAAAAGTCGTAAGTTTTTAAGCTGTTTATTTTTGTAAAATCTTGTATTTTCAGATTGTCCAAAAGAACTTTGGCATTTTTGAGTATCCACATCTGATTCACACCACTCCTTGACTATATTGTTACAAAGGACTCTTGATGGTTTTCCTTCACTACTGTAAATATCTAAGTGAGGAGTAACGAAAGAGGCTTGGTTGAACATTTACTGGAACCCGGAAAGTATCTTTGTTTATTTGGATTTTTATAAATCTTCGAAATCCAATTTATCTGGAGTAGTTCAAATCCATGTTATAGAAATAACTACTTGTATTACTTTTCCATGTAACTATTTCAATACTCAGATGACATATAATACCCTTTTTTATCATCTCTTCTTTAAAGTAAATTGTATCTAAATTCATGATTGATATCATACTTGTAATATAATTTATTATATAGCCTATATTGATTGTTTGATAAACTATTTCAACCTAAGCTGCTGGAGTTTGTCTTGACTTCATTCTGAGAGAACCCTGTAACAATGACTTTAAGTCACAGTGTGAAAGAAAATTCGGACGTTCTGCAAAACTCTCGTTTTCTTTTCCTTCAATTAAAAAAGAATGCCATAAAATATACAACTTAGACCCTTTAAGAATATACAGACATAGTTAACAAGGTGTCTGAGAGTGTTGCCCTAGCAATATTTGTACCTTGCCAGCAAATGTAGTCTTTTTTCCATTAAGAAAGTGAAAATGTGATGAAATGAAAATACCATTTTTCCGTAAAAATTCATTGAAGCAAAATAAATAGCAAACTTGATATATAACTCATCAAGGTAAAATAGCATACAAAAGTCACCATTATGTTTTTCAGCGTTAAGAAGAAAATTTGTCGACGAATCTTAGAAAATTTAAAAGTCATAATTCTCTCAAAAATCATTTAAACAGAACTAAATGCAAACTTGACATGTAGTTCACATCAATTCATATGAAACACGGACCTACAAAACATCAGAGGTGTGATCAGGTGCCATAGAGGAGTAAAAATCCCCTGCCCACCGGTTGCCGTGTGTTCCTTTTTATGATCGGGAAATAACAGGAAAATCTAATAAACAATATAAAAGGAAAAATATTCGGGGAAAAAATAAAAATTTTTCACAATAAAAAGTGTGTTACTACGTTAATAATGAAATGTATCTTTCGTTTGATGTGCTTAGTTGTTGTGATTTTTTTTTCTTTGTTTATTTTTTGTTTTTTTTAAACCGTATAAGTAGAATTTTTAGCGGGGATTTAACTTTGGCATTATTAGCGAGTGTGCCAAGATTGTTAAATTGAATATCGCCGAAAGTTAATTGCGCTTTATTTGTTATAGCTTCTTTAGTGCGCTTTTCAAAATCGCTTAAATTACATTCGCTAAAAATAAAATACCAATTTTTTAGGACAAATCGCTAAATTTGCGTCTCGCTAAAATTTCCACTTATACGGTATAAAAGTATATTGTGAAAATTAGGTCTCACATAAATTCGGAAATAACTATGATTTGTTTAACCTTACTGCCTCATTCATTAAAGAAATGCTATAACTATCTTAATTTTTTCTTCCCGTTTGTAAGTTATTCCGTATCAATTCACATGAACAGCTGAGAAATGTTGTTTTATTTTCTTAGCAAATTAATATTGATCGGAAATATAGTAAATGCTTATGGTAAGATAATTTCTTTTCATTAATATAAATCACATTTTTTTAATGCATTTTAATGAATTTGTGTCTCTATCGTTTTTTTTGTTTTCGTTGGGGTTTTTGTATCTTTTTTCTAAGATAACATACAAAAACACATGTTTTACATCATTTATAAACTTAAGGAATTCAATATATAATGAAGGATTTCAAACAATGTTAGATAGTTTTAAACTAGTTAAAAATGCATTGCTAGATAACGATTAAAATAAAATATACCACATTCACAAGACTGATAACATGTTTTGCACGTTAAAAGTTTTTTTTTTGAGTTATCTGCCCTAGAAGGATTTTTTTATTTCTCAAATTTCCTGTGGTAAATAATTACATTTCATACTTTAATAAAAAGGGAGTTTATGCATATTTTCACCAAGATATTGGTTTGAAATTCAAATTAATTTCAAAAATATCTTTAAAAAAAAAACTTGCGCTGCCCATAGATCTCAATGAAAAATTCAAGGTGCAATTAATTGGACATTAATAAAATTTTTTATAAATTCCTTTGGTGGACCTGATTTCATTGAAAATGATCGAAAAAATAAATTTCTAGAAAATAAAGAAATAATAAACCTTCTGTCACGTTTAGATTTCTACCCTTCTGAAACCATCCTCATTATCCTATACAAATATTTTCCACTTTAAATTCCAATTTTGTACAAATTTGAATTTCAAAAAATTAAGGTACATTGGTACTCTGATAAGAGAGATAACCTTTAATGACACAAATGTCTATTATCCCTTTATAAATTTGTCAAATTTAAGTGCCTTTTTTGTCAAATTTTGCCACGCAAGCCATGCTTTAACTGTTTGTATTTTATTCAGCATATACATTTCCTTTGGAAAATCATAAAAGTTAAAGAAAAAATTCCATATGAGTGAGCAGAGGGTTTATGCACCTTAAAAAACTTTGCGGTAAAACTTGTGTGTATGAAAACATGACCCAAATTATTATTTTCAAAATTTTTGACAAAATTAGAAATTTTGTTTGAATCATCTGTCCTTAAAAACGTAATTTGTAAATTTCTTCCTACCTATCCTTAAATCAAAGGTTGTTTCAAAAATACAGAGTTGTTGATTTATATTTCATAATATGATGTTTCAACAATCTTAAACAAACTTAAACCAAAAAAAGTTACTGTAAACAGAAAAATCAAACAAAAGACAAATCTTTTTTCTTCTTTTATCTGCTTATTTTTTAAAACTTTTCTTAAAAAAAAATTACTTCTTTAATTTTTAATTTGAATGTAACTAAAACATCTTAATTAAACATGTACAGTACTATGTAATTTTTACGAAAGCTAATTTTGGACATATTAAAATATATTAATGAAATCGATTGTATACCGTTTAACGTCCCTCTCCAGAATATTTCAATGATATGGAGACGTCGCCATTGCCGGGAATGGCTGCAAATTTGGGCCTATGCTCGGCACTTACGGCCTTTGAGCAGAGAAGGATCTTTATCGTGCCACACCTGCTGTGACCCGGGCCTCGGTTTATACGGTCTCATCCGAAGGACCGCCCCATTTAGTCGCCTTTTACGACAAGCAAGGGGGTACTAGGGACATTTCTAACCCGGATCCCCACGGGGCTATGAAATCGATATAACAAATTGTCGTATTTCTTATAACGAGTTATATATTTGTAATAGTCAAATAAAGTTACTTAGTTTTTGTCATTTCTATTCCTTGCAGTAATATGCGGGGATTCACATGCTGATCATACTGATATCATAGGCAGTCATTTAAAGCTGATAATAATATGTAAATTTCTTGACGAGGAAAAGGGAAAAAAGATTTCAGATTAAACTATAATAAGGAAAATTGAAATCAACAGAAATCATCTAGTGTATATCTTATTTATGTATAAGGGGGAGCTAAGGAAGTGTAAGACTCCCTACCCTTATATTATCAAAATAGCAATCTCGAAATCTAATTCTATAAAATATCTGTTAATATCGATATAAGAATTTACACATTTCTGGGAAAAAGATGGGGAAATAATGTTATTGATTATTTTTGTGGTGGGGATTGCTAAAGAATTTTCACTTCACCCGGGATTCAGTAAAAGCTCCTGTTCAATGTATTTCCTATTGTATAGCTGTATAGATTTACAAACATGTTTTCAGAAAATAGAGAGACATAAGCAATTAGATCATAGGGATAGTCATATCACACTGTTTCCATTACAACTTTTGTAGAGGGTAGGACAAAATATCTTTTTGCCCCCCCCCCCTCTTTTAAAAATCTAAGTATTATATCCCAACAATAAAGAATAATTAAAGTTTTAAAGTAAATTTTCTGGTTTTTTTTTTTTTTTTTTTTTTTTGTCAACTATTTCTTTTGGGTAACCCCATCCTCTCTTTCTGAAAACTTTTTGTCTTAGCTGCAATGAGGCACATATTATTTCACATTATTCTCATAGGAGTAGCATTTCATGCTTTAATGAATGAAAGACCTAGAGAAAGGAGAAGCTGTCATTATTATATTTGTCATAATCTATTTATTCTTTATTTTAAAAAAAGTTGATTATTTCATCAAAGAGGGAAAATATTGAACTATATTAATTACTAGACATATTTTTATATGAATTAGAACGATGTAAATTGATATCTTCTTCAATGGGGATAATTTAACCGATCATGCCACATCTTCTTCAATACGAGGGCCGTTCAAAAATTACGAATTATTTACTCTTACAGAATATAGTTTTAAAATTTCAAACATCTGGTTTTTTTCCTTGTCAACTTATCGGTATTTCTTTTGGGTTGAACCCCATTTAACTCTCTTTTCTAAAATTCGCGATATTTTTCAAAACTTTTTGTCTTTAAATTGCAATGAATGTACATATTACTTTATATTTGAAGTACTCATAGAAATATATTTTTTCATGCTTTGATGAATGAAAGACCTAGAGAAAGGAGAAACTGTCATTATTATATTGGTCATAAAATATTTATTCCTTATTTAAAAAAAAATAGAAAAGTTAACTTTAGCCGGACTGTAAATGATTTCATATCACACTATATCTCATAAGTAGTTTTTGGTTTTAAAACAAATAAAGAATATTCTTTACTTGTTTAATAATTTTAAGCTTGAACATCTGTTTTGATGTTGATGAAAGGTTAAACTATACAGGTACTCAAGTGTGAATTGATATTTTCTTGTTTGTGACAAGATTTTGCTGGGATAATGTAACCGACCAATTTACAACATTTTGATATGAAATTTTGAAGACCATCTTCTTTTATATTATTTGTGAAATTCTCTGTAATCATACAGGAAATAATTAAATATTCATACATGGAAAATTGTGCATACGCCGTCAATAAATCTGTGAGATGTGGTTTTTCCTAGCATTCCTACGCCTGAGTAGTTATTTGAAGAAAAATACATGTATATTGAAACTTTTCCCTAGAAATACTAGCCTAGCATACTTCTATCAAAATAAAAATTTATAACAGATTACATGTTGATAAGATAATAATAAGTAAGACAATGTAAAAAATATTAACACAAATGTAGTTAACTTTTCGCTTCCGTGTACCAGTGAGGGAAATTATATTTAATTTTTGTCTTAAGCCATAATACTCATTCTTCGCACTTCAGTTCTCACTTTTGGTATCCTTTCACACACACACGCACACAAAAAAACATTCAAACGTATTTAAACTTACTTTGGGTATCCTTTCACACACAAAAGAAACATTTACGTCCTTGTATTAACGTAAAAACAATTTAAACTTTTATTTTTAATTATTAAAAAAAGGGTAGATAACTCTTACCAGAATTCAAGGTCATAAATGAGGACACATACCACTATATATACTAATAGTAATAAATAGAAATCATGTCTAAATAAACTAAGTATTCAATGCCTACATATCTGTTATGTATATAATTTCAATGAATTTGATCCTATAAGGGACTGATTATCTTAAAAAGATGTGCCGATCTTTCGTCGTCATTACCATTTTTATAGAATGAATCATTTACAACATCAATCTTATAAACATAATGATACTTTATATATGCTATGTATACCAGAGGTATTTATTCAATACCTATACCCTTCTACAGAGATTATATTTAGTAAATTCCAAATAATAATCATATAATTATAAAAAAAATCCTTTAGTTATTGCAATACACGTATACATTTTAATCATATAATTTTTTTGCATGTTATATCGGGTTAACATAAAAGATAGAAAAGCTTTTGTATTGTATTTCATCGTCTGATGTATATGTCACCTTGACAGATATTTCTTTCAACTTGTCATACAGTTATGTCGACATTTTGGCATATACATGTAAAGATGTGTGCCAAATGTGAAGATAATTTTATTTGTTTTCTATATATTTAATTGAAAACACCATATTTGTATGAACTAAAATTTGTATTCAGTATTTCATTTTTATCTCTACAGCCTTCTGGACCGACACAATCTCTAGACATATTGAGAGAGATAGAAGAGAGGCAGACAACATATCCACCTTATCTACCTTCAAAATAAATAAAACAGGTGAAGCTCTACTATTGCAGTTATATGTGATCCTATATCACAGATTTCCAAGTCACTTATCAATTGATATAAATTTTCTCTGGCTGAAAATATTACACATCTACATTCTTTTTTCAAAAACACAAATTGAACGTTTAAGATGAAAGATAAAAATACTTGACATTGGTCATATTGGTATGAAAATGTTTTCAAACCTTTCTGATATAATCATGTATTAACAAAAAAAATCTGAATAAATATACATGCACTCGGTACCTTTCAGGCTATATGCATATAAAAAATACTGAAACATATATAATTATTCATAATTCTGCAAATAGAATGTAATACATCTGGTGAATATGGAGAAAACTGCACTCTATCATGTCCCGAGAATTGTCAGGAAGGTCATTGTAACATTGAAGATGGGACGTGTCTTGAATGTGTTGTCGGATACCAAGGACCACATTGTGAGGAGGGTACGTAGGAGAGAGAGAGAGAGAGAGAGAGAGAGAGAGAGAGAGAGAGAGAGAGAGAGAGAGAGAGAGAGAGAGAGAGAGAGATGCATTTTAAAGTGAAAACTTTTTATCTAATGTATGAAGGTTGTTTTTTTTTTGTTTTGTTTTTTTGTTTTTTTTTTTTTTTATTATTTCAATTGTCATTTTTTAATACTGATTCGAAATCCATGAAATATTAAAAAAGTATTTAGCAGAAATTGTTATTTATTTGTTTTTTTTGTCAAAAATATTTTACAAGGAATTAAATTTTTTTAAAAAATCCATCAAATGATTATAGGTACTACTTTTCTTCTTGTATTTATATGCAAAAAAAAAAAATAATAATCGTATATATTATGTTGTAGAATGTGACGGTCTGATGTACGGACAGAATTGCAATCAATCATGTGGCTCCTGTTTGAAGTCAGAACAGTGTCATCACATAAATGGCACATGTACAGATGGGTGTGACAGAGGTTATGAAGGCGAAATGTGTACAGAAGGTATAAAAGTGTTCAATAACTCCACAAACTATAGTAGCCCGCGTGGAGGAGTGGTTATAGCGTCTGATCTTGAGTCGCAAAGTACACCTAAGGGATTGATCATTATGTAGCTTGTTGAGAGAATTTTTCACTCAAATGGAGACGCCACCACTTGCCGATGGAGAGCTGCACGTTTTGTTCATACTTGGCACTCAGAGCCATTGAGCAGTAATAGATCTTTTTCGTGCCAGCACCTACTGCAACATGGGGCCTCGGTCAATATAGTCCCAATTGAAGGATCAGTCTAAACATCTCACGATGGGAATCAAAACCGCAACGTAAGGATCGACTCCTTACCTCGCGAATCTAGAGCAGACGTTCTGACCACTGCGTCACACGGACGACTCCTTTGTCCGAATACTGTTTAAAAAATTTATACTTCTTTTGGGCTATAAACACATCTATTTGTTAATATATAGCATTTTACAACAGCTTACACATGTACCTCCAGTTAAATGGACATTCAAACAAATTTCAAGAAGACATTTACACATATCGAGGAAAGTTCATATTATTTCTTACTTTTGAGTTTATTTCCGTTTTAGAATGTCCAGTAGGACGCTATGGGTATAATTGTGAGGACACATGTAGTATTAACTGTGGCGTCCCTAGTAGATGTAACAGGGTGACAGGGGAATGTCAAGATGGATGTCAGGCAGGATTTAAGGACCTTATATGTGACAAAAGTAAGCATTATTTTGGTAAACAAAATGTGTATAGATATAACATGTATAACACTCGATGTAATTTTTCAGAAAGACTAAAAAGAACAAAAAAAAAACATGAAATTTGTCAATAATAATTATAGATTGTTACTGTAAGGATGATTTTATATTGACAAAAGTCTGAGAACATTGCTAGAAAGATCAATTTTACATTTACATAGATATATATCTCTTTTCTGTTTTTCCTTTATTTTGATTATGGAGAACTAATAATCACTTTATCGGTACATGAACTTTCCCATAGAACATACATTTTTAAATGACCATAATTGGGCTTTTTTCCATTATGTTTTTATGAAAATGTAATGAAAATTGTGTCCTATCCCCTCCACGTATCAAAAAAATATATTCTGACAAAACAATAAAAATGTAATAAATGAAGTTTTAAAGGCAATATCTAGGTATCAAATGAATCTAACATATCTTTTATAGAATGTGATGGGGGAAGTTTTGGACTGAACTGTACTCAGTCATGTGGAAATTGCTTTAGAAAAGAACAGTGTCATCACGTAAACGGGACATGCTTCAATGGCTGCAATAAGGGTTACCAAGGAGACACTTGTACACAAGGTGACGTACATGTATACATAAAATCCTTTCATAAATTATGCATATTATAATGGTATGATTATTGTTAAGTATATCAAGACAATTTCTGAGCAAAGGCATTGGTTTAAAAAATATTTTTAACCTGGTTGAAAACTGTGTTGAGGTGTCTTAAAAGGGGTAATTTTGATATCTTATATTATACTTTCATAGACATTCCTTCACTACAAAGGCTTTAACTTACGCAAGCGAAAAATCAAGGTCTGAAAAGTTCTAGTATAATGATATATTTTAGCGTTTCAACAAAGCACTAAGATGAAAATGTGGAGATATCGAACAGTAGTGGAGCTCAAAAGTCCATAAAACCATACAAAATAGGAACAGAGATATTACGGACTCCCAAAATCAGAGATAGGATCATGGAGGATTGAGCATCGACCCGCCGTGTGCTTCTTGTCATGTTTATGAATAATGGAAAAATCTGGCAAGGCCTAAAATAATGGCCTGAAAAAAGTCAGTCAGCCTTTATGACTTAACGATATATTGTACTTGCCTGTATCGACCGTCGAACTTACGAAAAAAGGGCTCTAAACGAGACTGCTGATGTTCTTGCTTCATCAATTCTTTGTCAATTACTTACCTTGTTTAAGAAATTGTTTATATTAGGTAACAATAAAAACTTAATATGAATTTCAACCTTTGCGATATACAGAGATTAGAAATAATATGTATGCACGCAGTAGTGCAGAACAATTTTTCAACCAAAGAAGTTTGACAATTTAATCTGAGAGTATAATAAATAGAATAGATATTGCCTGCTCATTAACACAAAAAATGAAACAAGAAGATATAAATATGTTTTACATATACAGTACAACACCTTTCAATCAACTACGGTTATAAAAATTTGACTCTTTTAAGGAATTGTGATTTAAGCATATCTGATAGGCTAACAAAAATATCCTATTGCGTATACGTATATACATGTAACTGTGATAGTATATATTTATATTTAATTTTTAGTATTGTTTACATAAAAAATTATCGAGAGTATAATTTTCAGTTATTACATAAACAGGATTTTATATATTCTAGGTTAATTTTTAGTTTAAGTCAGTCATGGGTTTCCATAGGTAGTGCAGAATATGGTGTTCATGGTTCAATAGTTTTTATTCCTGGTTGGTTAAATTTAGAGTCAAAGGTGAAAGTCTTAGAGGGCGTAGTGATATTGAAGTATTAGATACTCCTTCCTGTTTTGTACACTGTATAAATGTGTTGATATTAGAGATTTTAGATTCTACTGACCTTGACAGAAAAGGGTTCCTAACCATAGCTGCTATTATATTAATGTAAAGAACGATGGCTCTAATACCATATATTTGAGCCTGTTTGACTTTATGTGTAATTAATAAATTCATCTGTTACACCTACACCATAGTTGTATCTATAATTTGAAAAAACCGTAACATAACAAAGCAAAGAAAGGCATTTCTTAAGAAGTATGTTTTACTGTATATGTCATTGTGAATTATTTTGATTATTTTTTCCAGTGTGTCCAAACAGACGGTATGGATACAACTGCGAAGAAACCTGTACCAACTGTAGCGTTGTCAGGAGATGTGATGCAAGATCAGGGAAATGTAACGGTATATAAACAACCGAATTTGATTTTGTCTACAAGATCTTGAAAATTATGCCCATTCTAATGCAATTTATCATTTTGTTTGTTGTTTATGCCTTATTTTGTTGAGTTTTCTTACATAAAATACGTCATGGGGCATTATGATTTTGCGTCATTCTAGTCTCAATAAAAATCTTTCTCTCTCGTTAATGTTCTTTTTACTCCTTCAAACATCAGTCCATTAGCCAATCAAAACGTCTTTTACAAAACAATTGCATTAGAATGTAAGATTTATTATAAAGATTTACGTTTGAATTACGTCGTTGCAGTGATAAAAGAATCATTGGATTCTGATACAAGTGACGAGAACCTTTACTTAGTGTACGGATTGATAGCTTCTCTTCTCTCAAGTGTTGGCTTAAATGTCGTTTTAATTATCTGGTGAGAGTTTTTGTACATTCTCTTCCTTCTAACCTCCGTCCTAGTTAATTATTTAAATATACTTAAAACTTTCATTTTCTCACTTTTTTCTTAATTCAAAGATATTAAAAGAAATAAGATATATATTTAGGAGCTGTAGAAAGAAAACGCGCAAACGGAAGACTCGCCAAGAGAAGATAACTACACCGATACCTAGAAAATTGAATACACAGATCAAAGTTGAAGAACGTGTAGTACATGCAAGTGACGATCTAGATGACAGAGAGAAATCCACAGCGCCTTCAAAATCACAGAAATCACATATCAAAGACGAAGCTGAAGATGATACAGTATATGAAGATGGTGTAGAATATGAAGAAATAGGTCTAATAGAGAAATCGACAACACCTACAAAAACACAGATCAAAGACAAAGTTGAAGATGGAGTAGTATATGAAGACCAAGAGCAAACAGAAATATACCGAGCGCCTTCAAAATTACAGAAAACACAGATCAAAGACAAAGTTGAAGATGATGTAGAATATGAAGACCAAGAGCAAACAAAGATATCCACAGCACCTTCAAAACTGAAAACACAGATTAATGACGAAGTTGAAGATGATGTAGAATATGAAGACCCGGAGCAAACAAAGATATCCACATAGCCTTCAAAACTGAAAACACAGATCAAAGACGAAGTTGAAGATGGAGTAGTATATGAAGACCCCACAGCGCCTTCAAAATTGAGAACAAAGATCAACTATGAAGCTGACGATGGAGTGGTATATGAAGACCAAATTCAAACAAATCAGTGGTCAATTTATGAATATTAACATTTGACTGATGTTGCAGTATTAAAATACATGAGCCTTATATGCATGTAACATATAACTTCAATGTAAACACTTTTATACATGTATGTGCTTGTGTTAAATAAAACAAATAAAAAGGAGCATTCAAATCTCAAAATACAAAACTGTCTTAATATTCACAGTATGTTTTTTGTTGCTCGATATTTCTGTTGTTTTTTTTGTACTCAAAAAGGAGATATGAACATTCAGCATGAATACCTTTCCTATTATTATACAATTAATAGTTATCTCAATATCTTAGGCATAATCTTTTCTCGCATCTCTTTCCAGTATAATAAAAATTACATTTACCCAAATACAGTCTCCACTTCTCTCAACATGCTCAATGGAAAAGGGGCAAGTTGATGAGCATTAAATTTGCACACGTATATATCTTCCCAATATTCCGTTTTACATCCATATGTACAGAAGCCCTTAGAGTTACATTTCCAAAGATTACAGCTGGGGTTGCACTGTTTTCCTAAGATTGAAATAGCATATACGATTTTCCTTTAAAAAATAACTGACAGTGATGTAAGTTTTGAAGTAAGTAATTCTTAAATTATATGTTTTAAATTTTTTATTTTAAAATATAGGTTACTACCGTTTTACTAACAAATGTGGATGATTAAGAAAAAATAAAATTTGCAAACTACAATTCAACATCTTAGAAATGAAAAAGATTTCAATATCTAGAACTTTGAACTTACCATTTGATTTGATCGTAATTGTTTTCCTTACAGCCTGCTGTTCAGACAACGAACTCCCGATCCAACATTAAATGTGAAACCTTTTATAATCGATTCCAGAAGTGAAATTCGGAGGGGGTATTTTTTTTTCTTAATACAAAACAAGATGAGTTTGTGAAACATTGTGCCCCCGATGGTAACACAATTCTGGATTGGGACGTAGATTGAAGTTGTATACACTTAAACCCCAGTCATACTTCCATTACCACCAGCCGACAGGTTTTGAAGCAAAAATGTGATTCTACGGGTGACAGTTGGCAGTTCATCGGCTGTTGTCTTGCCCGATTTTGGCATCTTTTTCTGTCCGCCGACCAATTTTGTGTCCATCGGTCCAAGTTATATTTTTTCTGCGTCGGTGGCCGATTTCTTCAATTGAATTTATCCGTCCCCCAACCTTAGATCATCGTCCGACCTTCGGCGGTCAGTTTATTTTTTCTTGGACGTCCGTCGTTCGACAATAAGGGTGCCCAAATTTCGGCTCACGGTTTAAATCAAACTGTAGATCAGAGCTCGATGATCGGGCGACGATATGCCTGCCGACTAGCAAATATTTGACCTTTAAGGATAAATAATACAAACAAAAATATAATGCATGGATTGATATATACTTTGAGCGGAAATAACATAAATAATAACATAAATAATTAATCTGTAAGATACGAAGAAATCTTAAGTATGCTTTGCTGATAACATATTCGCTATTTGTTTTTTTTATGCAATTCTATACAAAATTTGGTACACATTTTCAACATAGTGTCACAATCGTATAAAGTTCTGCCACTCTTCCTTGCAAACATTACTCATGACACATTTCTGAATATTGCTGGTTACTAAAGAAAAAAAAGCATTTCTCGTGTTATTTATCCAAGTCATCTGTGTTCTTAGATATTAATGTGACTGCTCCGTGTCGCCCGATACTCATGTCGGCCGATAATGTTCTTTCAGCCGACAAGACCAGAAAAATTGAGTCAACCGATCATCGGCTTAAATGTGACCTAGGCATTACCCTTGACAGAGCAATAGTTATGAGTTAGGTTAAAGTTAAGACAACAGGCAGACAAACAGACTGACAGGTCAAAACAATATACATCCGGGATCTTTCGATTAGGGGGCTTGAAAAAAAACTTGGCAATTAATCACAAGCACGCTTATTGGAGTATAATAATATAATAAATATTCATGCTTCTTTGACAGAAGACCAGGATTAATCGTGAATTTCGATTGATTTCGAAATTGACATGTACATTCCATGCATTTTGCCATGCAAAAACGATACATTGCAAATCTGTATCAAACAATTTGCTTCGTCGTTTTGCTTTTTTCGTATATGATTAAGTAGTAAACACAATTATATTAATTTCTTTACAGTATTTGACTGACAGTAATATTTTTCAATATTGTTTACATATCTTGCTAGTCATTTATAATATTGTATGAATTGAATTTAGACATTTAATTGTATTAATGTTTTGGATTAATTCATAATAATGTAGATTCTCATTGATTTTTACAGTGATATTGTAAATTAAATTATTACTTATAAAGTATTAAAACCAACATAAGAAACATTTTCACTGTGTGCCGTTGGTTTTTTAGATGAAAATTAGTGAATTATGATAGCGTCAATACTACAAAGTATACATAGTTATATAACTTTTACAGTTAGGCATATTTACATGCCTCTGTAAGGTATAGAATACCTAAAAAGGTTATAGTTATTTCCATTCTTGAAAAAAAAAATTGTGTAATACACATTGTCTCCCTTACCTAACATGCATTGATGGCCCTGGTAGCCTCTTTTGCAGCCAAAGCAAGTACCGTTTTCTGCATGACAGTGTCCATCAAGACAATTATTGTTACACTTGATAGAAGTCAGGACTACAGTCTAAATTCAAACGAACTTTGTTAATGGCGTCAATTGTAAAAAATAAATGTATGTCAAAAGAATAATAATTTAATATATTTATCTTCGGGATTAACTATATAAATATTATCAAGGTGAAAAAAACACCAAAGCTGAATCGATACAATGACAAATGTTCTAAAATAATGTAAGGTACTCCTATCCTCAGGTTCTGAAAATCAGGCATAGACTAATTGAAAATGCTCACAAAAATATTTCTGAATTCTCAAAGTGATGTGTTTTACCAACGATAATTCTTCATCCTTAAAATCAATTATTTATTTAACTGAAATTGGTAAATCTCGAATAAATTTTCAGGTAATGTGAGTTAAAATACCAACTAGGCATTTTCGCATTCAATTTTAATCAACAAACACATATAATAAATAAAATTCATTGGTATGCAGGCTCTTAAAAATTTTGTACTTAAGCCTATTAGGTATTTTAGTTTCTTCTATTTACTTCCATCATTTTACAATGTATAATGCATAAAAATTTTCTCATCATTAGAAAAGACCATAAATCAATTCTAATTTGCTTGACAGTTCATTTTACCTTCCTGAAAACTTCAAATACCCTAGAAGGACATTGAGAGGTATAAAATGAAAATAGTTGAAAAAGATTTAATTTTCAAGCTTTGTTTTGAGATTTTTGAATAAAATTATGAAACATTAAAGAGTTATCCTTCCTAGCTGAGGTTCGGAATACCTAAAAACCGATTTTTAATTGTTAAAATATCACATTTCTCAAAAGTAAGTTTTTTACATACTTGTACATTTGTCCCCCTGCCATCCCTCTTTGCAAGTGCAGTTTCCCATGTGTCTATCACAAGTAATATTACAGCCAGGACTACAATCGTTTTGACACCCCTCTCCAAATTTTAGATCCACACACCCATTGTCACAGGATCCGTTGTTCTTGCTGCACGACAGATTTTCACAGTTAGCATTACAAGGCAGCTGACACTGATTACCGTAATAACCGTTAAGGCATCCTGCAATGCAGTCACCGGTTTCTCTATCGCAGGAAATGCGGCAGGAAGAGCTACAGGTCTTGTCACAGTAATCCCCAAAATACCCATCCACACAACCTTTATCACAGTACCCATTACTGTTACATGTATACATGTAACAATTGGCACTACAGTATCTTTCAAAGCAATTAAAACCATGATGTGGTGATAAACAACCTAAATATAAAATTATGCATCCTAGCTTTTTTGCAGTGAAATTCGTTTTAATTATTTTAAGAACAATATCGATTGAAAGAAATTATCATGTCAATATCTTCAAAATTCTTATGCTTATTGAAATAATTTATCAATACAATATGTTAATAAACAAAATTCTTACTGTCACACTTATTTTCTTTAAAGTTTGGTAAGCATCCTTCTTTGCAAATTCCAGTTGACTGGTAACACCTGTAATTAATGCATCCCCTACCACACGATTTTTCACAGTAAGGTCCATAATAACCGTCTATACAACCTTTTCTGCATAACCCGGTTTTGTGGGCACAACTTCTTTCTTTGCAAGTTGGGCATAACCTTTTCTCGCATCTCTTTCCAGTATAATGAAATTGACATATACCCCAAATACATAAGCCACTTCTCTCACAGGAAAAGCGGCAAGTCGATGGGCATAAGTGTGCACACGTATCTCCCCAATATTCCTCTTTACATCCATATGTACAGTAGCCCTTAGCGTTACATTCCCCAATATTACAATTGGGATTGCACTGTTTTCCTAAAATTGAAATAGAAAATACGATTTTCTTAAAATTGAAATAGAAAATACGATTTTCCTTTGAAAATCATTGACATTGTATAAGCAATGGTTCCTAGAAACTGATGTTAAGTCATTGAAAAACCTGATACTTATGTTTGTATTAAAATCGCTTGTACATCTGCAAGCTGTGTGACCTCACTTTCCCTGTTTTTAGTTTTTGTACACGTTATTTCAGTAAGTGATTGAACACAAATGCATCGTATGGACATTACAAATAATCGTCATTATCTTTCATATTTGAATGCATGGTTATTACATTGCTGCGTGTAATTTTATTTCTTATTTCAGGCCAATCAGTGCCCTATAGGAAATTTTATACTTCTTTAAAACAAGTAAAAATAAGGATGTATTACTTTTACAGCAAATACAATTTATCATTGAGTCAAATGCTGACTGACGTTTTTCATACTAATTGTTACTCCATTATTTATACACTGAATTGATGACGGGTTTTTCCGTTATTTTCCGATCATGACAAGGAGCACACGGCGGGTGTGACCGGTCAGCAGGGAATGCTCACTTCTCCGTGGCACCTGATCCCACCTCTGAAGTTTCAGAGGTCCGTACTTGCTCTGCTCCTATTTTGTATTGTTTTATGGATTCTGAGATTGAATACTGTTCGTTATCTCCATATCTTTCGATCAAAATTCTGCTCACGTGGTACATGTTTATGTGAAGAAAAAACATATCATAACAAGATATTCAGAATAAATAGCAGTGTCTAGAATATAAATACTGATTCAAAGACAATTTCAAACATTGTCTCAATGAAAGACAGTCTGGAATATTCGTATTTTTGTTCAATGATCTTCAATTCAGTTATTTAAAAATAACTGGCAGAAAAAAATCAATATGGTCGAAAAGAGCAATAAAGCATGAAAAACAATGCAGCAAAGGACCCTTATACAAAACAGTGAAATCTAATAAAAGCAAACTTAACACAGGATTAACATACCGTAACAATAAATAATGCCCAACAATAAAACAATCCACACTCGCCAAAGAGTAGCCATTCCAAATAAAGGAAGAAATTAAAATGAGAGCAATTCCTTTTCTATGTAGAATTATTTCTTTGTAAATCTAACAGTGTGTTGAAAACCTTGAGTGGGAAGTAGTATATACTTATATCTTAAAAGTATGTATAAACACTTAGATTTATACATCAACGCTAATAGAAAATATTTTTTTTTTCACAATTACAATGTAAATGTTTAAAGGCTTAAAATATATTTTAATGGTCATCGATTGTTTGAAGAGTAACATTCATGAATGTATCATCTGAAGCTCTATACTGTCCACACAATATCGAACAATGATCATAGGTAAATGTTATCAGGTATTTATATACTTTTAAACTCATTCAATTCATTACAATTAATATCAATTATGTATTAAAAGATGTTTGTGTGTACGTGTGAGGGTGTGTGAGAGGGTGTGACTACACAGTATATATTTTTAAGGCCTTAAGATAGAATTAAAGACACTCTTATTGCTACATGCACTCTTTTATGCACATGTAACGTAAAAGTCATATAATTCACCACACTTCGTTTGAAGTAGCACACTTAAGGTTTTAGTTATTTGTAAGTAGAGCTCTTGATGACAATGTGTTTCTTTGATATTAAAGATAAAATTGCTGGTTGATTACTTCCTCGTACTAAGCACTAAGCGAACTTAAGAAAAGCTTGATCCAAACTGCTTCTTTTAAATTAAAGGGATTCTTTCATATTTAAACCGATAAAAAGTTGGGAGAACACAATTGTTTTCTCAGGAGCGTTGATTTTGGGTATATCAGAATACCATAGAATACGTTGGAACCAAT
>NW_026926542.1:0-28513 GCF_032062105.1 Saccostrea cuccullata | reverse complement strand
TTTCAGATTTCAAGTCAAATGGTTTTAGAGGATTCTTTGGTTGAGTGAAATTTTTGATTTTGGTATCAGAATAATTTACCTTGACCTTTTCAACTGCTTATAGTCACACTTGGAGTAATCAAAATAACTTATCTTGACCTTTTTGAACTGCTTTAAATCACACATGAATTTAGCAGAATGACTTACCGGTACTTGATTTTTTCTTAGCCACCATCACACCTTGGGTATTCAGAGGGACTTACCTTGACCTTTTTTAGTCACGTACAGTAACACCCTAGGTTAATCAGAATGACTTTCTGTAAACCAATTATTATATGCCACATTCATTATGCCCAATTCTTTAGATTGCAATCCATCTGCCAAATCCTAATTTTTGTAATTGAGGCAACATTCTACATAAATTTTAAGGCTAAAATTCAATTTTCAATGAGAAATATGGAAAGTAACACAACTTGTGAATATTTCTTGCTTGCATATAACAGTTGGGATAATCAGAATGACTCACCTTGACCTTTTTTAATTGTTGACAGTCACAACTGGAGTTGTCAGAATGACTCACCTTGACCTTTTTTTTTAATTGTTTACAGAAAGTCACACCTGAAGTTGTCAGAATGACTCACATAGACCTTTTTTTAATTGTTTACAGTCAGTCACACATGGAGTTGTCAGAATGACCTACCTTGACCTTTTTAATTGTTTACAGTCACACCTGGAGTTATCAGAATGACTTACCTTGACCTTTTTAATCATTTACAGTCACACATGGAGTTATCAGAATGACTTACCTTGACCTTTTTAATCATTTACAGTCACACATGGAGTTATCAGAATGACCTACCTTGACCTTTTTAATCATTTACAGTCACACATGGAGTTGTCAGAATGACTTACCTTGACCTTCTTTAATCGTTTACAGTCACACCTTGAATCATTGTCACTAGGTTGTTCTACAAGCTCCCAGGAATCATCTGGCTTGTCAGGTCTAGACACCAACAGGTCAGAAAATTTCTGAATAAAAAAATCTCTTAGTAACATATTGAAGTAGAGGCTTAATCTATTACAATAAAGTTTATCTTTCAAATAATTATAAAATGCTAAATATCTAGGGGACACAGAACAACACTTATGTGAAAGTCTGTGGATACATGTAGCACTTTTAAAGAAGAAAATGGCACAAAAAAAAACTATCCAGGGAAAATCACTAAACCCTTCCCTTTGACATTAATTTTGTTATAGTTTTTATAGTTTTTAATGCTTGATTCTAAGAATTGTGCACACACACAAAAAAAATGGTTTAATGTCCAAAAAAGTCAAATAATGAATAATCATCATTATGAAAGTATGATGTGTCTATATAACATGTGTAATGGGGAATCCAATACAAATTAGTGCAGAGAGGAATTTCATCTCCGACATATGTTTTCAGTATGTTTGAACATATACCCATTTATGCAAGAGTATAAATAAAACCAAAAGAAATTCATAATGTTAATCAAAGAACCAAACAAAGTAATTCTCATCGTGTTTGGTACTTACATGCAAACGTGCAAATTTGTAATTAAAACTTAGTGGACTTCAATGTACTACCAAACCGCTAAAATTTGAGCCAAAGTTAGCACGCCCTTAAAAAATCCCAGCTATATGGTATTTGTTTAAAGGTCTTCCGTTTCAGACGGAAGACCTTATAGTGATTCTACTGTTTTTAAGGTTTCCCGTCTTCACGGAAGACCTTATAGTGATTCTACTGTTTTTTATTAGGTCTTCGTCTTACGGAAGACCTTATAGTGATTATACTGTTTCTTATTATTCTTATTATTATTATTATTTTTTTTTTTTTTTGACAAAATTTTGTGCAGGCATTTTAAAACTATTCAGTGGTTTTTCATGAAACTTTCACAAAATATGCGTCATTATATGAAGTTTTTAAATCCGTAAGTAATTTGGAAAATTCGCTTCTGGTGCCAAGTTATGGACAACTTCCTGATTTTAAAATGCGATTTTGTCGCGCACTTTTATCAAAAATGGCTAAGGATATGAACTGGAGACTTATTGGAGATGATAGATATGACTTTGTGGATTGCAGAATCGCCTTTTCGTCGTCGTAGTACTTCCGGTCGTTACGAGATGCAAATTTTAAAAAATCGTATTTTCTTACTTTTTTGTTTTTCAGTATTTTTCATTTTTATTTGGTATAGTAATAGAAGCCCTCCTTATAATGTTACTATTTAATTTGTTTGAATGTTGATAAATCTAAAGTCTAGATATTTGCATTCAAAAATCTAAGCGGGTCCAAAACGGCTGTCTCTGTCAACTCCGCCATTTTGCGAGTAGGGGTTTATGGAGGCAGCTAGCGTTTGATTAAACCATTCTGACATAAGGATACATGAAATGTAAAAAACTACTTCGACTCTCACGTAGTAGTGAAATGGTTGGAGGAGTAATCTCCCAATTTGTTTTTTTATAATAAAAATCAATGTAAATATTGTAAAAATTTGGTAAATTTGAAAAAATTATACAAGTATTATTGTTTGATTTTTTGTTAGAAAATAATAACAGTGTTGCCAAAAGAAAGACAGTCTGTTTTATTTTATCAATATATATCTGATAACTTATGATCATTGATTAAGTTGAGGTAAAAAGGGGCAGTACAGCCAACTGGCTTGTGTCTTCACTTTGGTACAGAAACCAATTGGTTCATCGCTCAAATAGGATTGTGCAAAGTTGCCGTAGTCAGTGATAGTTAAAATGTAGCTGTGTGACATTAGCTATAGGTTTATCATTAGGACAGAGAAGCTCTTACAAAGTTAAATCATACTGTGTAAGTACATTGTAGCCACTTGGCTAGAGTTATATAGGCAATTTGGAAGCAAACAAGGCAGATGTTAAAGGCTAAATAAAGAGGCACCAGGCAGATAGTCAGTTGTACGAGTATAGTGAGGCAATTATCATATGGCACCAGGCAGGTACCGGTATTAACTGAAGATATATAATTATACAAAGCACTTAGGTCATTTGATTTAAGACACCAGGCAGGTGTCATATTATTATCTGTATATATTACATACAATCATATCCCCAGTAAAACTCGGTAATCCGAGCAAGGACCTACTGACCGCTCAGATCCGACACGTTACAGTAGTACGTTGCAATTTAGTGTCAATCTTAAAACTTAATTTCCGTTTCACTGCTTTAGTGTAACTGGGCTAATACGATATGTAATGTGTATAATGTGTTACATTTATTTTTTAACGTCAAAATAAAATAAAGGCGCTAAGAATGTTTTATTTTTAAAATTTAATTGATGCTATCAAAACTTCAAATAGATCAGTCCAAAGAAAAGGCGCAAATATTTACTCGTGGCTTTTGGCGCGAAATTATGAACGTTTTTATAATTCTTAGACAGGTGAACTGTTGCAAAAGTACCGTGGTATACACAAGTATATTTAGAGCAGTACTCCCAATAGCTTAATGGTTAGCGCGTTGGGGATATAAAATAAAAAAAAAAAAGCGCATCTACGTTGGCGACATGGTTTCAATCCTCCTTGTGACCAAAATTTTGAATCTCTTTTCAGCTCGATTTTACGTGGGTTTCTTTTCCTAAAAACGGACGGAAGACCTCTCGTTGCTCGCAACGAGGTCGTATCTAGTTATTCTTCTTATTATTTTTTTTGACAAAGTTTTGTGTAGGTCATTTTCTCGAAAACTATTCAGCGGTTTCTCATGAAACTTTCACAAAGTATGTGACATTATATGAAGTTGTTACATCCGAAGAGAAATTTGGAAAATTCGCTTCTGGTGCCAAGTTATGGACAATTTCCTGATTTTAAAATGCGATTTTGGTTGCCCCTTTTTGTCGAAAATGGCTAAGTATATGATATGGAGACTTATTGGAGATGATAGATCATGACTTTGTGGTTTGCGGAATCGCCTTTTCGTGCGTCGTCAGTACTTCCGGTCGTTACGAGATGCAAATTTTAAAAAATCGTATTTTCTTACTTTTTTGTTTTTCAGTATTTTTCATTTATTTTCGGTATGTTAATAGAAACCCTTAATAATGCTTACTATATAATTTGTTTGACTGTCGATTAATTTAAACTCTAGATATTAGCGTTCAAAAATCTGAAGCGGGTCCAAAATGGCGGCTGTCTCTTTCAACGCCGACATTTCGCAATAGGTGTTTACAGAGTCAGCCGAGCGTTTGTTTGAACGAAAGTAACATAAGAATAAATGAAAGGCAAAGGAATACTTGGATTGTCACGTCGTATTTACGTTGCAGTTCTGTGTCAAACGAATGTCTTCTATAATTGGTTTTGGCTGGTTTTCAAAGTTGAAAAAGGAAAGACTAAATGTGCAAATGAAATTCGATACCTAATATCTCTTGTGCATCGCCGAAAAACAGATCTTAAATTATACTTATAAGTAATACTTTCTCAAAAAAAAATATCAATTAATTTTGTAAGTTTAAATATTAACCACTGTTTTTCCTATGCACACTTGTGTCATATTAAACTAATATATAAGACAAAAATAAGAAAACGATTTTTTAAAGATCGCTTCATGGAGTTTATTTTAGCATTCTTCTGTCACAAGACCTGGTTCAAGTTATTGAGCATAAATGATATCTGATTCCTGACAGTCGTAGGGCGAGTCATGTTTTCCGGCGAAACGTTTCAACCTTTTTCGATTAACTAATCGGGATAGTTCACTTTGAGGATAAACAGGAAATTGAAAAAAAAATCATATCCGTTTCACCGCTTTAGGTTACATGCATATATACAATATGAAATTTGTAAAATGTGTTAAATATTCTTTCTAAATCTCGAATCTTAGGCTATAAGAACGTTCTTTTTTTATTTCCATTGAGGCTATCACACCTATTTAATAGAACATTCCAAAGAAAGGGCTTGAAGCATTTGGCGCAATTTTTAATAGTGACCCGCATTTCATAATTTTAAGAGAGAAGCACTGTTTCGTAAATATATACAAGTAGATTTAGAGTAGAGGTTCACATAGCATAATATTTAGTGCATTGGAATTTCATGCTGGCGACTTGGGTTCAATCCTCCTTGGGTGCAAATCTTTTTTACTTTTTCAGCCCGTTTAACGCTTTCTTTCCAGAAACGGACGGAAGACCTCTCGTTGCTCGCAACAAGTTTCACATCTAGTTTCTTCTTATTGTTTTCGTTCTTATTATTTTTTTTCCCAAATCTTGTGATTCGGTTTCTTTTTAGGATTTCTCAGAGATGACTGGATGGATTTTCCTGAAATTTTCAGGGATGATAGAAGTGAAAATACCTTTCAGATGTATTTTCATTTTTTCAAAATTCACTTCCGTTCGTCAGATATGTCCGATTTCCGCTTTTTTCAAAAATATTTAATCTGAGTGATATCTAAGAAACAGTAAGAGATTAAGACACCAAACTTACAGGGATGATAGATCTTGATAAGTAGGCAAATCCATTTGGGTTAAGATTGTCTGCCGTCACTTCCGGTCATCACAGGAAGTGATCAAGAAATCGAAAATTTCAACTTTTCTTTTTTGAAACTTTTTTTGCATCATATTATAGCATCTTATTTGTTGTTTCGAAATTTATCAGTCTCACCGGAAACAAAACCGACAACTTCCGGTTATAAGAGAAAACTGCATATTTTGAGTATTTTTCTTTCCCATAAATATTTTATACATCAAGTATTTGTAATGATTTTTTTATATGTTACTAAGACTGCAAGTGTCTACAGTAACGTAAAATAGAAATGTGAAATTTACTTCCGGTCGCGTGATTTCCTGTCCTAAAACTGAGAAATTATCACAGCTAGATCTCAGAAACGGTAAGAGATTAAGACACAAAACTTATAGGACTGATAGATCTTTATAAGTAGGCAAATCCATTTTGGTTAACATTGTCCGCAGTCACTTCCGGTTGTCACAGGAAGTGATCAAAGAAATGGAAAATTTCAACTTTTCTTTTATGAAACTTTTTTTGTATCATATTATAGCATCTTATTAGTTGTTTCGAAATGTATCAGTCCCACCGGAAACAAAAACGACAACTTCCGGTTATAAGAGAAAAACTAAATAATTTAAGTATTTTTTTCCCCCATAAATACTTTTTATAGATAAAGTATTTGTTATGAATTTTGGATGTCCTAAAAATGATAAGTTATCGTAGCTAGAAAATCTCGGAAACGGTAAGAGATTAAGACACCAAAATTATAGGAGTGGTAGATCTTGATGAGAAGGCAAATCCGTTTGGGTTAACATCGTCTGCTGTCACTTCCAGTTGACACAGGAAGTGATCAAATGAATAAAAAATTTCAACATTTCTTTATGGAATCTTTCTTAGTAATACATTATAGCATTTTATTTGTAGTTTTGAAATATATCAGTCCCACTGGAAACAAAATCGACAACTTCCGGTTATGAGAAAACTGCATAAATTCAGTATCATACTAAACCATAATTATCTTTTAATATATACATTTGTGGTATCTCTCCATTATATAAACATACAGAGAGAAAATATCTTCAATTCTGTATGAAGTTTGTCAGAGGTCAGAGGTCAATACGTGACCTAATCACACGGCGCAATAATATCTACCGGTACATAAATATAACATGACCTGCTCTAGGCCCCTACTTGCTTTTCATGTATAAAAATGAACAAAATAAGCAAGTAAAATGATAATTATTTTATTTACATTGTAAACAAGTATTTCATACAGTTTTTTGGGCTATCGATTCAACCTGTGTACTTAGAGAAAACTAGCGTTTGTTTACATTTTTCTTCACTTTTGTCAGCTGCACAGTCTGTAACGTTCATCCTTATTTTTTCGGTACACTTTTGGTTAAATTTTCATGATAAACAATTATTTTATCTTTAAATTCTACTCACGATAAATTTGTAAATCTGTTGGAAAATACCATTGCAATCATGCCATGAACAGCTGGCAAACACCTCGGCGTTTTCGTAGTTCAATATTAACTGTCGCCGTGTCTCCGTGTTTATCAGTGTTTTACGATAAGTATGTCTTTAGTTACTGAAATCGTAGAATGTTTTTGATCAAATTACAAATTAACTGGCTCGGACAAGTGTCTCAATCCATCGGATCCATCCATCCCTTTCCGGCGACCGAAATTCCTCCAATTTTTTATCATCAATCTTCGGACGTGTTTCTTGTGCCTTTTCAGCATTAATTATCAATTTTCACAAATAAAAATATTCCCAGATAAGAATCTGCTCACTATTACTGATCATAAGTAGCCCTTCACAAAATATTCCCTTCGAAATAAATTCCTTAGCCTAATGAATTCGAAGCGTAACCTCCATGCAAGCCGATTTACACCTTGCGTCATTTTTCAAAATCTACGACGGATGGTTAGTGCAATAATTTAAATTCAAAAATGTTCAATTGTCTGTCTCAAATATATATATAAGCAATAATTAAAATAACAAGTTTATAAACTTCAATGGGAATTGAAGTGGGTCGGTATGTGATCAAATCTTTTGAGAAGGCCTTTGGCCTTCACAGGATTTGATCACGTGACCGACACACTTCAATTCCCATTGAAGTTTATAAACTTGTTATTTATTTCTTAATAAAAGAGTATTTGAAATGGTCTTAGAATATCTCATTCAGACTGAAATGTCTAGAGTAACCTCAAATATCTTTTTGAAAATTTACTTCCGGTCACGTGATTTCTTGTCCTCAAAATGAGATGTTAACATTACGAAATATCTTAAACTGTAACAGATCAAGACACTAAACTTATATGAATAATAAACCATGAAGATTGGGCAACAGATAGAGCGTAAAATGCGTTGGCCGTCACACTTTTGGTCGTCACAGGAAGTGATAAAAAAATTGAAAATGAGTTTTTGTAAATGTTATTAAGACTATAATTGTCTAAAGTAATGTCGAGAATCTTGGTAAGTTACACCTCCGGTCGTTTGTTTTCCTGTATCATTTTAAATATTATATGCCTTTGTTAACGTAGATAAAAGTTCATTCAAACAGATAAATAGAGGAGAACGGAAGACCGTTTTTGTTGCCTTAACGGAAGACCGTTTTTGTTGCTGTAGTTTTTAAAATTCTATTTGTTTGTACTTACATCAAACAACTTCACATGATAGCAGAAAATGTCCTTTGGTAATAAATTTTCTCGGACAAATTCTTGAGCATTTCTAGAAATTTTCTTTGCCTAAAAAAGCAAATAAAATGAAAAAAAAGCTGTAGAAACAAATATAATCTGACAACTTAAAATGAATAAATTGAAGTTACATGTAATTCAAAATCAATAGTTGGGTACATCCCACTAATTATTTTTAGAATCGGTAAGCAAAAGTAGTGAAAAAAATTACAAGTTCCTTAATTTGCAGACTTGCATAAAAAAATTGTCAAGACGACTTAAAATGTTTGGCAAATGTAATTAACAAGATCATCATTTTTTGTGTATTATAACGAATAATTTCCCCTACTTTCACTTTCATTTTTAGAGGTTGCCACAGACAGACACATTTTGCCGGCAATTACATGCCACCTAGATTTTAACCAAGGAAAGACAACTCTTTGATTTGAGGGGTCTCACTGCTGAACGAAAATGGGACATTGCTATAAGAAGAAATGTTAACATTGTCGCCTATGGGAAAACAATTAGTGGACAATTAATTTTTTTTCCTTTGCCCACAATATTTTTTTTCTGAGGTCACTAAGGTCCCTTTTGAACGGAATGTAATGTTTATTTGGTTCTAAGCTCTTGTAAAAATGTTCATAATATGGAGAGTCTTGTTTGAGCACAACAGAGTTACCTCCCATTAGATATGGAAATCTGTAGGCAGCAACAGTGCCATCTAAATTAATCTGATATTTATACTGAAAATATAAAAAAGAAAATTAAATGTCACAAAACACAATTCAGTGGACTAGCTTGCATGAAATGGGATCATCTTTATTATCTAGTAGCTAGAATTTATACATTATGGGATTGTGCAAATATTCCTTTAACTCTGAATAAACTCTGCATACTTACATTAAAGAAATCAAAGAAAGGTGTAGATTTCACGAGCTCTCCGTATTTTTCTGGTTCCTTTTTGAAGAAGAACATGTGAGTCAGTGCTGCATCTATAAGTTGAGGTTCTTTCCGTGACATAACCACGAGGTCCAGTCGCTCCTGTCGACTATCCCGCCCCCTCCAGAATGCTTTCTCTGTCTTGTTCTCCCAGGCCACTTTGGTTGACTGGACGGATAGTGTATCTAAAGTAACCCTTCAAAACAAAAGGCTATCATTAGTATCGTTCTGAATGCCATTTATTACCATTATATCAGAATGTTTTGTTGAAATGTTGACTCAAGAAATTTCTTCTGCAGTGGAGAACAATTAACTTTAGTTCTAAAAATAGAACTCAACATGGCAAATAAAACTTTCGTTCCATGAAAATAAAAAAACCAAAAAAAACACTAGTATTATAATAAACTATGAGTATGTAGAACAGTATAATACTGAAATATTTCTCCTCACATATTTTTCATCATATAATCACATATAAATATAGGAAATAAAAAAATCTATGAAATATCACAAAACTTTTGGTGTGAAAAGACTTGAGAATATATATCCTCTAATAGAAATTACAGTACCATATTCACTCAATCAAATCTCCATGTACCAGTTTTTTCCCCTCAAACTATGGTTATTTGACACAAAAAGTAAAGTGATTTTACAGAAAAATTGATCTGTTTATCTATTGATCTGTTTATTCTGATATATACATGTATATGTACAAACCTTGAAAAACAGATATTCTGAACAAATATAATGCTTCAATCATTTTAAATTCCTACTTGTACAAATTTTAAATGATCAATTTTTCCTTTGCATTATGAAACAACTAGCATACATATTTACAATACAGGACAGAAATTTAATTTCAAATTGTAGGTTACCTTGACATCATTTGGAGGGTGGACTCTGTGCGAATAAAAGTTGGTTTACAGTATACAAACCTTGAAACATCAGACCCACACCAAAAAAATATTGCTTTGATCTTTTTAAGAGATTTCTTCTCCAGTGGCCAATCACCAAGATTTACAAAGAATTCCGTGTCAGGGAGAACAACCTACAAAATCCATCATCAAACTTACTTAAGAATTTACTAGAGCAGATGCACACATCAACATTATATAGCAAGAACTTTAAGGATCTATATATACATTATAGCAATTATAAATGACAATTTCATAGAAGAACTCTAGCTAGTACTAAATTCTAGCAGAATGTTAAAATATGCATTATTCAGAAAATGAAAGTGAAGGAGGAAAAAAATGTTTACATGAAGAAATAAATCATGAGGTTAAGGCTAAACTTTATATTTTTAATATATACATACAGAGTTTTTTTCTATCTCTTAGCACCTTGTCATGTAACTAGGTGAAAATATTTAAGTACAGTGTATACATTTTTATTTAGTCTAGCAAAGTAGTATTCAGTATTGAAATATATTTTTCCAGAATGTTTGACAATGCAGTACATTCAAGTATAAAACAGACTTTGTCAGCTGCATGTTTAGTTTTTACAAAGTGTACATAACCTTTCATTTAATGGTATACCTGCTCATTTCAGAATAATTCAATTACCTGCTGACTATGTTTATGAGAAGTTTGAATTCCATTGTTCTCTTCCATGGTATTGCACCTTTAGTACTAATAACATTGATTGTAATTTACATGTACATGTGGAAGTAATTTTTCCTTTGCTAAATACAAATATAAAACAAGAGAGAAATGTTTTTGAAAAATTACCTAGACATCATTTGGCAGTAACAAAGTTCAAAAAAGCTCTATTTTAAGCATATATGTCAAGGCCACAAGGTCATTGATCATGGTGTCATTTCAAAGAACTTAATTAGTAGAGAAGGAATACCAAATATAAGTCTCAATCTCTTATGGTTCAAATGCTATGGCAAAGGTTCAAAAAGGTTATTTTTAGCAAATAGGTCACAGTAAAGATCACAAAGTCATTGACCTTGTTGCAATTTGAAAGAACTTAATTAGTGGAGTATGCATACCATATATGAAGTCTCTATCTCCTATGGTTCAAAAGTTATAGTGAAGGTTCAAAAAAGCTATTTTTAGCATATAGGTCACAGTCAAGGTCAAAAGATCATTGACCTTGATGTCATTTGAAAGAGCCTTAATTAGTGGAGTAAGCATACCAAATAAGTCCCTAACTCTCATGGTTCAAAAGTTATGGTGAAGGTTAAAGTTGACAACAGACAGATAAACAGACAGACAGGACAAAAACAATATGCACCTCGGATCGATGCAAGAAAATATTCCCTAGCTTACTCACGCCTTTGTACATTTTTCTGTTCAGTACTAACAGTAAGTACTGATGTCGCAGTGATACCTCCCATGGGTACAGTTTTTGGTATTTAATATGCTTATTTAAATGCATATAAATCCTCATTTACAACATACATATCCCTTCTAGATAAACATTCATATGATGAATTGGTGAAAATTCATTTTTTCAATAATACCTTTCTGGCCAAAGAAAGTAAAATAGCATCACTGAACATTTTAAATCCAACATGTTCTCCATATGTCTTTCTATAAATCTGAAATGCAAAACAAAATCATATTAAAGCTTAAAAGAAAACATTCAGATTGTGCAAAGGGTATATTAGTAATGCAACATGAAAATTTGTATCTGTTTTTATCAAATATCTTAATAGTGATGCAGTTGAATTGCTTATATCAGTATGTATCAGCATATGTTTGACACTAATTTCATTAAAACGAGGTCAAGATCTAAGGAAATGCCAAGGTCAGAAACTGTTGATGCAGTTGAAAAGCTCTCATCAGTATGTTTCAGCATATGCAGTATTGTGTTATAATTGTTTCTTTAAAATTGACTTAAAAACAATTTGATAAAAGTGAGGTCAAGGTCAAATGAAAGGTCAAGGTCAAAAATATTAATACATTGTGAATTGCTTACATCTGTGTGTCAGTGTGTCTGTGTGTCCTCCTAAGAAAAGTGTGGTCAAAAGGTCAAAGGAATGTCATGGTCAAAAATGTTGATGCAGTTGCACAATGTCTCTCATCCATATGTATCAACATTTGAAGTTTGATAAAAATATCTAGAATTGTATCTTTAAAAATTGCTAAACACTAATATTAAAGATAAGTGAGGTCAAGGTCAAAGGAAAGTCAAGGTCAAATATGTTGATGCAGTTGAATAGCTCTCATCAGTATGTATCAACATGTGAAGTTTGATAACACCATCTTGAATGGTTGTTTAAAATTAAGCTGAACACTAATTTAAGAAAAGTGTGGTTAAGGTCAAAGGAAAGGTCAAGGTCAAAATGTTGATGCATTTGCATAGCTCTCATCAATATCTATCATCATATGAAGTTTGATGAAAATATCTTGGATAGTTTCTTTAAAACTGAGCTTTGAACAGAGCTTAACACAAAGTGTGAAGGAAGGACAGAAGGACGGAAAGAAGGAAGGAAGGAAGATGGACATGACAAACACTATATGCCCCGGCCATATTCATGGAAGGGCATAAAAATCTTTCATAAAATATTCCCTACATGTAGCTTACCCATGTCTTTGTATATTTTTCTATTCAATACTAAAAGTAACCTGATGTTGCAATGATAACGCTCACATGTACAGTTTCTGATGTTTAATATGCTTATTAAACATGTGAATATATCCTCATTTACAATAATACATATCCCTTCTAGATAAACATTCATATGATGTATTAGTAAAAATTCATTTTTTCTACAATACCTTTCTGGTCAGAGAAAGTAAGATGGCATCACTGAACATTTTAAATCCAACATGTTCTCCGTAAGTCTTCCTATAAATCTGAAATGGAAAACAAAATTACATTAAAGCTCAAAAGAAAACATTCAGATTTTTTTAAGTGTGCAGAAAAAGTATCTGTTTTCTATAAATTTGAGCACATCAAGATATAAAATGTTCAAGACTTTGTCTGCAACTACTTCGAGTTTCTTTATAAAGAATTATAAAGTGGTACACGGTGTATAAATCTTTGTCAATCATATGTCTCTTTACTTGCCATATTGTGTATATAACTGTCTCTTATATGTTTTTGTTGATGATGTAGTAGTGTATAGATCTGTGTCTATTATATTTTTTGTAGAAGATGTGGTATTGTGTACGTAGAACTGTCTGTATCATATTTTGTTGTTGTTGATATTGTACTGTGTATAGAACTGTGTCTATTATATTTTAGTATTGTGTAGAACTTTGTGAATATAAGTACACTTTATGTTTACTACATTGTTTTCATTACTCTTATGAGATTTAAGATTATCTTGTTGTTGATGATGACGCACTCAGACCCAGTGGTGTGTAAGACTATTTGGTATATGTTGATTTTGTTTAAATCAAAATTGTATTTTTGATTTATCAAATACATAACTCTGTGATCTGAATTAATTACCTTGTTGTTGATGATACGATAGTGTGTTAGACTGTGCATGCCCTTCTTGTTGAAGCGACTTATGGCTTCTGCTGCCACTTTTTTGAGGTTAACTTTTTTAAATATGGACAGATCTTTGTCTATCTGTTCGTAGGTGTCAGGACAGTCATGTGCTGTATACCACTTCTCTAAATTAGTCATGGGACAATAACAGTCTTCATGGTACACCATTCCTAGAGAGAGAGAAAGGCAAGAGTTACCTCTCTTGTATCATTATTTGATGATTTAGGTGGTAAAATATGTGCATATTATCTATCATAGGTGCATTAATTTTTTGACATGCATTTGGCAGTTTTATGAACCTGGATCTCCTCTTCAGATCAATGAGAACATTTGGCATGATCACCTTACCTATAAACATATCAATACTAGTACAATCCAAAAAGTGACAAAATTGAATCTGACAGGGTGAAACAATGGGGTCAAATGCATGTCACAGACTGCATTTACCAGTCTGTATAGCTAAAATAAAGTACATCCAGCCCATAGGTGTATCTGCTGGTTGATTTATTAAATATATACTTCCCTGGGTTGATTAACGACCCTGATCATGACATGGGACTAGGACCACCCTGTCTACGTGTGCTCAGGGCGACTCACCTCTCAAGTAGTATGGGGATTTAGAGACATGGTTTTCATTATGGAGCAGATTAATTCTGAGACTGCTGTAAGTGACAAATGGACGGAATCGTACGACGTAGCTGCCATCATAAAGGTCCAAGACCTGGGCGTAAATCCGGGCTCGGCTCCCATCCTCCTGGGTTATCTTCACTTCAAAAGCTTTATCTCCAAGTGAATGTGTGAAACTACAAATACATATGAAATGAAAATAAAAAAATATACCAGTACAAGCAAGATACATATACACTATTCATATGTACTACCAATTTTATCCTTGATTGTTAGATTTCAGCATATTTTTAAAGTCACATATTTTAAGTCACTTGTGGAGAGGGTTTATGTAGGAAATGCCTGCTGCACAACCTATATCTATATTTAAATCAAAGTCATTTTTACAAGCTTATGTGTTCTGTGATTTGAAGAATTTATGAACAAATAATGCAATAAATTTGAGAGGTCACAGGGATGCAAAAACAAGTTAAAAATCAGTCTTTGAAGATCATGCAAAAAAATTCATGTTCTGAATTTATTATCATAAATATACCAATTAGCATACATCAATGTATCAAGTATATTCTGTTTTGAGAGTTATGCAGGCATTTTTATATTGAATAGGAAAAAAACCAATTCCATGGTTTCAAAATATATTCACCAAATTTACATCTTGAAAAGTTGTATATCGTAAAACAAAACCACAAAATCCAAATCAAACATGAAAAAAAAACAACAACACAAAAACCACACAAGTGACATGAAAACCCCTCATTATTTTGAAATCAAATCTAGCAAATAAACAAATATGAGCAACTGTTGAAAACTACAGGTGTATAACATTGATCTTCTAGTACTTGCAAGGATACTATAGGTGCAGATCTAATGTATTGAATGCATTGAAACAGGACAAACTATGATAAGCAGCTGCTATTCCTCTCAAGTTAAAACTTTTCAAATATCCTCTTAATTTCAATAATTCATTCATGGGCAGTAAATAAATCAAAAATTCAATCTCCAAATAATTTCTTTAATTCTATTTACTAATCAGATATATCATTTCTTCACTTTTTATGTGTGTCATTTGTAATGGTAAATTGTTGATTTAATGTACCACCTGTCACTCTACTGTCACTGTGGATGAAGACTGAATAATCTATGTCCCACACACCATTTTACGTAAAATAAACAATATCATGTATAGAATACATAATACAAAACCTCCAGATATCTCTTTTCACTTAGCAGATAAAACTAGATATCTGATTTGGCAACCAAGGCTATAAGATAGCATCATGAACTATTTCAAAGGTCTCCCCCCTAAAGGGAATAATCCACATGTTATCCTGAGGCAGTCCAGCTTAATGAAGGACAAATTTAGCCATCTTGTTACCCGTCAGCTGCGATTTACAGTTATGTTTTATCAGTGGCCCAAGTCGGACAATTTTCTTTCATGAACAGTGTCTATTTATCATATTTATGTAATAAATTGTACAGAAAAGGGCAGACATATGGCACAGAAACTGCTGCCATCCATTACTCATACACAAAAATAATTAATTATAGGATTCAAGTAAAAATATTATCTTGTGGTCTAAGACTGTGCAATATGAAACAAGTTAAATATTCCTGTCCTTTCAATATACTACATCCACTCTCATAATTATTATACTGAGAGAATGAGTTTGATCAATATGATATACCTGGGGTAGTCATGCATAATGGGTATACACTGGGCTACCTTACAGACCTCAGCAAGAATTTCACAGTCAAATAGCATTGTTTATAACTTAATCTTATATGAAAATCAGAAACTGATGTGCCGTTAGAGGAGAAAGAAATGAGATCGAAATTTGAACATTCTTTTTACCAATTTAGATACAAGTCTACATAAAAGGTTAGGGATATCTTTGTTATATGTATAACATTTACCAATAAAGGTTATCATATACAATGTCTTTGCAAATATTTTGTATTAGGATCTACACTATTTCTATTAACATTAATTAGATTAAAGGAAGAATGTGTATAATACTTGTAATAATAAATAATTATCGGTAAGAACTTCATATTTGTTTTAAGACAGGATTTCCTTTAAATGTCTATTTGGAATTCACAGAATTGAACTGTGATGTGAAATGAATGTTTGTTTACAAGATATGAACGTAGTAGTGTATTTCTATTCGGTTGTCATTCACCAATTAATCTTGCCTTTAATTACTAGAGCTTGTTATTAAACTAAGGTAACTACGGTCTTAGGGTTGTGTAAGATGCTGTTTTTTTCTGTCCTACATCGTTTATATTAGCTTTGCTTCCTGTTGCCTGAGGATTTTAATACTTAAAAATATCTTGTCCTTATAGACACCTTTCTTTATCTTGTACCTTTAATGGCTAATTCCCTCTACCAAATTCTTTATGATTCATATACTGATCTTATCATGATTTAAATGTTATCGGAAACTTTTCTTTTCTTTGAGAAGATACTCTGCATTCCTCTGTTTCATGCTACAACTTACAGGTGAGGATAAGAGAGTAATTTCTAATAGTTGATTCAATGATACATGTAGATACCTAGTGGATTTTGTCACACGTGTAAGGAAAATTCCAATAAATATTTATCCTTCTTTTAATTAATATTAACAAATAACAATGGAATTCAGATGCATATATCAGGTACAGAATATGAGATAATTTAACCTAATAACATACATGTATAAATCACAAATTCCTTATGGTTAAAAAAGAGCAAGTGTCTTGCAGATTGGGAAACTGAAAATCAAATTTCCTCCTTGCTCTAACATTTATATACACGTACTTGATTCTACTTCAGTAATACTCTGATAGACTAAACCTTTTAAGTACCAATTCAAAGTTTTCTTAATATACTTATATGTCACTGCTCTATATAAACAAATTTTCTTGGTTTATTTTCCGAAAAATCATGACTACATCTATCTACCAGCAGCCATTAGCAACATAAAGACTGATTGAGATTTCACAGATGGTGTTGGGGGATGCCGTGGTCTAGTGATCTTTTTGTCATCAAACAGAACTCCACCCAAATATAATATTATCTTATTCAATGGGTGTCTGGAACTGAAAGCTTTAAAGTGATTAAGAAATATGAAACCAACCCTCAACTTTCAGATTAAATAAATTTTAAGCATTATACATGTGATTTTAATTCATGTATCGATGTCAAACAGACATTTAAGTTCCATCTGACAGGTATTAGGGTGTAAAAATCACTAATGATAATCAGTAAGATCAATGGGTCTATGAACATAAATGCTTGTCATTGGTAACTACACATGTACTGAAAACTTGATTCATCAGGCTAGAGAGAAAGACCCATCTAAATAACTTCATGAATCTTACTGTAAAAGGATATGTATATCTGTTTTTATTGTCCCCACTTTTAATTTCGGTCTGTCCATCCATCTGTCTTTCTGTATTTTTGTCTGTTTGTAACCGTATCATTACCACATGATATCTCAAGAAGCTTTTGAGATTTTTGCAATGAAATTTCACTAAGAAAGAAGCTAGCCTACTGATTTTGAGGTCAAAAGGTCAAAGGTATTAAATTTGTAAATTCTCAAAGGTATTAAATTTGTAAATTCTTTGTTTAAACATGCAATATCTTGAGAAGCCTTTGAGCTTTTGCAGTGAAATTTTATACCATAACTTCCCATGGCTTAAGGAAGACCAAAATTTATTTTGAGGTCAAAAGATTAAAGTTCAAGGTCATAAATTGAGACTAAATTCATACATTCTGTGTGTGTGTGTGTAACTTTCATTTCTGAGCGATATCTCATGAAGCTTTCAAGCTTTGCAATGAAATTTTATTCTATTACCTCTTTGTGGCCTTGCTTGCCCATTAAGGGGGGAGGGTGGTGATTTATCTTCAGTTTTCAAAATTTCAAAGTTGAAATTAAGTGGAAATTCCTTGTACATGTACAGAGACAGGTCCTAATTTCCCAAAAGATGAAAATGCCGACTGGCATGCGCAAGTCAGTGCCATTAAATTCATATGTACATGAAATTGTATGGTCTTTTACCAGTTCAGTGGACTGCAACACATTAAAACTGCTATGCATGTTGCTATAATTAAAATAGGATGAAGTCACAACAAACACTTTGAATTCTCTGGGTCTCTTTAAAAACTCCACAAATGTAATACATGTATGTAATGTATTGAATGTAACATTAAATTTGTATAAAATTCCTGTCAACAAAATCTACCTTAAAAATCATAAAACCTTTACTTATCAAAAATTATTAATGAACTATTAAACTACAAAATTAGAAATTTAGACTTGCATCACTTGAACATTTTGATGGATGAAGTTGTTCCTTGATAGAACTCTAAAAGTCTTCAGTTAAACCATATCTGATAGAGACGTTGGAGTAATCAATATAAAGTCTGTTTAATGGGTTACCACACACAATCTGTTGCTAAGGAATTTTTTTTCAGATATTATTAAACACATGTAAGATCAATATGACCTGGAATAATGGGTGTATTAATATTTAACCTGACCTGTAGAATTTAATGAAGACTTTCTGCTTACATGTATTTGTATCTCACACATACAATGTATATGAGGTTTGGCATTGTGAAGATATATGTTACATGGAACATACATCAAGTTTAATTTAGAAGGTATCATGAGAGTTTTCAGAGAATATTAAACATTATTATAGTTACAATTATGCAGTTTCTAAGAGATACTACTAAAACTCCACCCAATACCTGCAGCTTTTTGAGAGATTTTCTCTAATAATGGTGCCTGCAGGGTAGCACAATGGATAGCACATGTATTCATTATCCGAGTTCAATCCCTTTGATCAGTGTGTGGACATTATATGTTATGACACATGTAAAGGAATTAAAAATATAATTGGGTGAGAGAATTAATGTCATGTCAAAATACATGTACATATTTTGGATTCATAATTTCCCCTTTCTTTCCTTTTCACTTTCTAACGTTTCTTCCGAGTTGTGATTCCCGTGAAATTTCTAAGTTTCCATCCTCTCTCAATCTTTTTGAAATTTCAGTATTTACCCCTCATCATTACAGATCATTGTCAAAGACAGTTTGGTTGAGTTTTAAGGCCCTCAAACTTCCTTGCTTACATGCCCTTAGAGTTCTCTCTCTCTCTCTTTAAAACTTCTGGATCTACTCCTTGATCTTCACTGGTTCATAACTTCATGCATATAGGCTATATGTATTACATTAAGAATTCTTAGAGATAATTTGTTTTATATGGAGTAATTCAATGCAAGTTCTTTCTGTGAAACTATAAATAAAATTACTATCAATTAAGTTTCTGAGTAATAAGACATGTTTTATATATTAGATGTCACATGACTTGGGACATTTTTGCTTTTGTTAAGAACATGTATAAAGAGTAAGGGTGATGAAAACCATAACCTTGTCATCATTTGTTGTATGAATTTCATGCATGATTAATGAATAAAATGCATAGAATTATGACAAAACTTTTAAATGTCCAACTCTTAGAATTATTAATTTGTAACTGTCCGTGACACAAGACTGATTGAACCTTAATTTGTGTCTGCCTCTATAATGAAGTAAAAACACAGGTTTGATCTTCGTAAGAGAAAAAAAAAAGAATAATATTGAAAATTTAAAAATTATATACTCTGATATATTTGATAATTTAGAAAAAGTTTTCTGTAGTATAAAAAAAATTACAGACTGCAACTCACTTTTTGGTAAAAAATTTGAGATATAAAAAATATCTTAACTAGAATTGCATGCAGTACATGTTAATGGTGTTTCCATCAGGATTGTAATTAAAATGCATGGCTGTTCTTCAAGTTCTTTTTAAGATAAAAAAATTAAACATAGCTGGCACTAAAGGTATGACATAAAGCATTAGTGACTAATTAATTTATTTAAAAAAAATGAATTAAAAGTAATTTAGAATACATGTGCACAGGTACTTGGGTCTAGATTTATAAATATGTATGATGTATGGTATCTATTGAAGTGTACTTTTTTACATATCAGTAGGTACATTATACCACAGGCACCTGAATTTTTATCAATAAGTCGCTAAATAGCCAAATATCGACAAATTCTACCCCCTCTATATTTATATATAGAGGGGGTAGAATTTTTCGATATTTGGCTTATTTAGCGACTTATTGATAAAAATTCAGGTGCCTGTGATTATACATATTTATATTTTTCTAAGACCCACACAACTGTGTAAATGTGCATGCTTCTTAAAAATTATACCTCCCTTTAAAAGTTAGTTTCAATATTCATTTTTTTAAACGTGTTAATGATGCAACTATTAACTGGTACATATAATATATAGGCTGACTAACCTGTATTAAGTTGAAATGCCTATGAGTATAACATTTTATATATATGATTGGATGTTTTAAGTGCATAATCTGTAATCTCTAAATAATGAAACTGAAACATATAAGGCAAGATAAATTTTTGAGGTGATACTTTTGTACCCTAGTACCATGATAGAGGTATTAACTAAGCTGAAAAGCCAGAGACACTGTGATGTTCATGTCGCAAGTAACAGAAGTAACGCACTTCAAAATATACATACTTTTCTCCAAATTGGTCCACAGCCTGGACAAAAAAATATCTGGCGGGTAACGATAACCGGGCTTTAAGCCCGGGTCCCCAGACGATAGTCTTATCAAGGGATAGAGTCCTCGATCCCGACTGTTCGGCTCCTTGTGCAGACGATCTTTCAACCACAAGCATCAAAAACGAAAGCACAAAGTAAAAGCCCTTTGCACTTGTACACATGTTCAACTAGTGGTAAGATGCAAAATTTTTCACTTGGTTATATATTAAGTAATTTCAAACTCTCAGAGATACACCTCATTCATTCCGTCTCATATGTCAACAACGCTCTGTGTCAACATGTGGTGCGTACGATTGTCAACTTCCGTTGGCTGTTCCGAGATCACGCCCTATGAAATGAGCACCATGTACGTGAAATATGACACTCGGACGAAAACGGTTATGTGTGTAAAAATAGCCCTTCACCCGAACAACATAATTATTATGCACAGGTACTTGGGTCTTGGTTTATAAATACGTATGTACCTTATATTGATATGTAAAAAAGTACTTTTTTAAATATCAGTAAGGTACATATATTATGCATATAAACGGAATTTATCTTTAAAAACAGATACTTGACATGCCGCAGAGTAAGAAACTAAATTTCCAAAGTAATAATAATTAAATTACAATAAAGACAATAAAGAATACAGCAAAATTAACCACAACCCCCCAAAAGACAAAATCTCTTACAATAAAAATATGTTTAGAAAGTGAAAAATACATGTAGGCCTAATTCTTTGTATTTCAGTTATGAAATTCAAAATTAAACATTTAAAATCAGAGACATAAATAACATAATGTTAATTATGTCTCTATTTAAAATTCTATAGAAAAGATTGAAAATTCATTAAATTGAAGTACTTTTCCATATCAAAATATTTCCTAATCTCATCATTCAAGTGCATTGAAAAAAAGGTCAAATGATACTTCTGCCCCTGCTATTGCATAGTACGTGCAGGGACGTGGATGTTGACCAAAGCAATCCTGCAGAAGATCCAGACATTTTATAACACATGTCTCAGGTGCATCTTCAACATCTCATGGTCTGAAAGGATTTCAAACGAAGAATTATGGAAGCAGAGGGACAGGAATTTAACGCAGTGGCGTAGCATCGTTTTTGAAAGTGGGGGGGGGGGGGGGCCAGCCAGAGAATTTTTTTTTACCTACCTGAAAAAGTTGACAAGCAAAAAAAAAAAAAAAAAGGGGGGGGGGGAAGTTGCCCAAAGTCGAAAAACCTATTTCGTGGGGGGTAGGGGGGGGTAGGTAAACTTTTTCTCAGTGTCAACTGCTTCCAGTACCAGTTCTAATACTACATTTTCGGTACATCACTAAAAGTGGGGGGCCAACCAGGCTTTCATTTAACATTTCCTATAGTATAAGTTATAAGTAAGGTTGGGAAAAAAAGTGGGGGGGCAGCCCCCCCCCCCCCTGGCCCCCCTGTTGCTACGCCCCTGTAACGAATGGACGTATAAATTAGACAGAGAAAGTGGGACTGCCATGGATTGGACACACGGTAAGGAACTCACAATCCAGCATCATACGCCAGACCCTGACTTGGAACTCACATGGCAAAAGAAATGAGAGGACGCCCAAGAAACACCTACATGTAGCTGGAGGCGTAATTCCCATTCAGAACTAAAGACACAGGACATGGCATGGTACATGTATATGATGCAGCAAAAGCAGTCTGGAATCGAGTTCGTTGGAAACTGTCGTCGATGACCTTTATTCCTCAAGGAACGATTGACCTAAGTAAGTAAGTATATAAATGATACTCCTAACCCCTTAAAAAAAGTGGAAACCCCACCTTTTAAAAATTAAAAAAAGAAAAAAAAACTAAAAAGTTGACTATCGTATATGGAATTCCATAAAAATATAAACAAATAAATTAATCATTTTATTAATAAAAAAAAAATCAAAATTAAGTTAAAATAAGTGAGAAAGATAAACGTCGCAAATTAAACCCCAAAAATTCTTTGAAATCAAAATTCTTATTCAAGCTTTTTTGGACGTTATTCAAAAATAAAATAGCCTATACTTATTCGTAATCACAGGCTCCTGACGTTACTTATTTTCCTTTTGATAATAATAATAAAAAATAACGTTACCCTACCTAATGATGAACATATATTATTAGATAGGTTTTTTTTTTTATTAAAAGACACACATGTATTATAAAGTAGGAGTATATATTTTTTATTAAAAGAAAAATAAGTAACATCAGGTGCCTGTTTTGTAACGTATTTGTCTCTCGATAAGAAAAAAGCGCGATTTCTGCATGGATATCAATAGACATTTCTCAAGGATTTTCGACGTCTCTCTTTCAATTTGATACTCATGAAGAAGCATATACGGGCCCATATTAGCACACGGTTTCAAAAATGTGTGGGGGGTGGGGGGTCAAAGAAAATCCATCCTCGCTATGCCAGGGTCCTGAGTCAACATATTTCCGTTGGAGGATTTTAACTTTGAAAAAAATATAGATTTTAAAACAATTTGAAGTTCTTCATTTAAATCCAGTTAAAATATTCATGATCCCTGGATTTTTTTTTACGCTTTAAATCTGGTTGATCACGTCAAATATAAATAACAATTTATGTCTCTGATCATTTTACTGTCTACTAATTTTAATTATGTCTAAACATTAATGAAATTACCAAAGGTAGAGGTTAGGCGTAAAACAAAAACCCGTATTTTTAAGTGTTTGATTTAATTATTTTTACATCGAGTTCTAAATTATACGAGGGAGTGAAAACATACAAAAGAACAGCTCCGCGAGAACATGCGCAAACATCGTTCTTTCTCGCAATTTACCGTCGAAGACGCCATTATCGTTCTCCGAGACAGGGGCCGAGATTTGGGCAATAGTTCGAGTTTTGCAGCGCCAAACATCACCAACACGTGTTTGAAGGTATTTCTTTCTATCAGGCACGCGTATGAATGAAAAAAGTCATGGAAAATGGTCACATGTACACAGTAAGTAAAAGGTCACTATCGGTCGAATTGTAAATGCTTTTTCAATAACAAGTTTCGCATCACTGTCAAAACAACATCGTCTGCTATAGATACGCAAAGCTATTTCGAATTTCCTCGAAGAATCACATATGGGACAGTATCATATTTTCGAAAGTTTTGCAAATTTGAGCAGCTATAAAACAGCCATAAAACATAGTTAGGAAAAGGTCTGTATTCAATTTAAAAAATAGATAGCTAAATATCTAGGCCCAAAGTGTGGTACTTTTTTTAACAGTGAAGAGAGAAATGGGGACTTTGTTGAAACAACACAGTACTGTGTATGTAAACGGTATTATTAGTACACAATTTATTCATTTAGAAAATGACTATATCTTAACTCTTAAATGTACACATTTTTAAATATTCTGATCACAATTTATTTAATTTTGTACCATTGATTACCAAAAGCTCCAGAGAAATGAAATAGACTTGAGATTGATATTTATATCATATGTTGCTTTAGTCATGGAATATTGGCAATGTTATATTTTATATTTCATTTTTTTTCAGTCCTTTATTGATTTGATACTATATTTTCAGTTTATACTGTATTTATATGTAATGAGTCATATTTTTTTTCCATGAGTAGGAGAATGACAACAGAAGAGAACAGCAGTGATGGATTGACTTCTGTGTCCACAGCACCACTGGTAGTAGAACACATGCCACTCACCATTAGCCAGCTAACAGACAATTCTCAGCCTGAGGGGGTCATGGCTTCAGATAGTGTTCTCACCATTGCAGTGGATACAAATAATTCTGTACTTCAGGAATCATTCTCAGGTAGAAAATCCATGTTTGTACATATAAAGTCATAGAATTTATTGAAGTTTAGGACATATTTAACAAACCTAGTCAAGCATCTGTCAGACATTTATATATATTGACTCCCATCTAATTTTCCAGACAATTAGGTTTTTAAAGTTAGAAGCATAAAAGTAGCTAAAACTAAAAAAAAGTTTAAGGGTCCTCCACACACCCACAGCTTATGTTCTCATATTATTGAGCATTACTTTTAACAAGCATATCAACCTTTAAAAACTGTCCAGGGATTAAAATGTAATTTATACTGATTTTTTAAAATAATTATTTCACAAGTTTCAAGAAATTTTTCCCAAGGCGTTTTCATACCTAACACAAAAAACTTTGTCTTACCCCATACCTGTCAACTCTCCCGATTTTATCGGGAGTCTACCGATTTTTAACCATCCCTACCGACTGTCTACCGATTTTTTTTTAAACTGCCGTTTCTACCGATTTTGAAAAATTCCGGATTTTTTACCTACTTGGGTTCGTAAAATACCGACTAGTCAACACAAAAATGGAGGCCATGCAGTGTTTATATCGGTAGCTAATCTGTTTATTGCCACTGATAACAGGTAATCAACAAGGTGTCAACTGTGCTAGCAGATGTAATTGCAGTTGTAATTGCTCCTTATTTTCATTAAAAGTGTATATTATCAAAGACAGAGATGCCAGATGTGGAAATTTTTACAGAACATGACGGTAAAGAACGATATGGAAGATCCGAAGTACTTGATACTTTGCTGCAAATAAGTTTAGAAGTGCCTAAGACAAAACTATTACTCCATAAACAATACAGTGATCAGGAAAGGTGTGGCTACAGTACTCTATAATTAATTTAACAAGGAGAGGGAAACAATTTCATGGAAGCTAACATAAATGTTCAGAGTCAGCTGAAGATTTCCCAACAGATTTTAAGATTCAATGACTTAGTAAATCCTGCATCAACATCAGCATATAACAGCCCCCTTTAAATTTACAAAGCTAAACAGGGTATGCATTTCTAAATTAAAATATAAAATAAACACATTAGAACATTACTTAAATAAAGTATTATATTTAAACATTTTGATATATTTTATGAGATTAAAAGAAAAAAAAAAACAGGGTATTTCATTCATACTATATTACATATTATTTTAAAAATATAAGCATGAAGTTTTGACATTTATTTCAATTTCAGATCTTTAAGTCAAGGATACAACTCATGTCCCTTAGACTTAGTGAGAAAAATCCATTCATCCATCTATTAAAAGCTTGAAACTCAGACTGTCTGCAGAACTTTATTAATTTTTCTAATTGCCAAGTTAAACTACAACATTTGCCATGAATATTATTTAAATGATGCTCTTATGGACTGGCAGAATAGATAGTGAACATAAAATTTTATAATTTCAAAATTAATTCACATTATAGTACAAGTTTCTAAACAATGTATGAATAAACAGTAAATTTTATGAATTAATGATGGTGTTAATATTAATAATAAAGTTTTATCTTGTTGTTTATTTTTGTTCTATAAAACAGTGAAACGCGCGATGACTTTTTGTGTGGTTGCAAAAGGTCGTCGCGCGTTTTCTCCCCCGAAAAATTTTGGCCATGTTGACAGGTATGTTACCCTTTTGTATATTTTTAAGCTCACAGATTAGCCATAAAAACTTAATTTTATCGATCAACACATTTTTTACAGAAATTTATTTTATTTATAAAAAGTACATAAAACTAATTTTCTCTGAAATACATCACGAGAAAAATCAACAAGGACTCCTTTTGTAGAGAAGAAACATTAATGAATTAGATTACATCAAAAAATTGAATTAAAATTAAATGCACTGATGTAGAAAAAGCATTTTCAAAATCTCTGGTATCAAAGTTCCTTTTTGGAGTTATCTTTCCTGTTGCTCGGACTCAAAAACTTTGGCAAGTCTCCACTTACGTCACCATACTATATTTAGTAATATACTGGCCACTGAACTGGACAAAAATAAAAGAGGAAAACAAAACGCACACTATTTTATCAATATTTATAAACACACAATGAGATAATGTATTATTGAAACGTACAAATTAGTGTGCTGAAATTTCTGGAACCAGTCCGACATCACTAACGCTATCGTCATAGAAGTTATGAAAAAAAACGAGTCTTCTGTACAGCCTTCAACATGTTCAACTGTCAAAAACAGACTCGGTTGATTAGCCTGAAAGTGTAAATAACCTATACGTTTCTCGTCATACCCACTTGTACCTGTTGTCTAGGAATTATTATCTTTATTAACACAATCCAAGACGTCTGTTCTTTTATTTAAAAAAAATACCGCAATCCTTTTCATTGGTCACTCCGTGATCATCATGCCATGTGTTCATTGTTTACAAATGGTGGTAGGACAATTCTTTCATGTATTTTCTCAATAAAACTGGAAGTAAAAGTATTTTTTCTCTATATACGTCACAGGTCACATGGTGTGGAGGACCCTTAAACATTGCTCTCAAACTATTTTTTGTCTATTTTCTATTTAGTTTATTCAAATAGATTTCCATTGTAGTCTGTGATGAGGCAGTCCATTGTAGTCTGTGATGAGGCAGTTTGTCAAAACAATCTTTACATAATTAAATTATGTATCCAGGCCTTTCAAAATCTGCTGGTATCTGGCCAAAATTCTTTTTTTCTTCACAATTCCAATTTTAAAATTTACCAGGGATACCTGTAAACAGGTGTCTCTCAGGAACTCTGTTAGCATATTGATGCAGTTTGGAAGCATTGGATACAACCTTTGATTTTTTTTGTCCCTGAATTAGTAATATCTTTTTATACTCAAAAGCCACTGGGTATTTTATTGGAACATTTATTTCTTGATGTTATTTTGATGTATATGTATTTTGTAGGCAGTGATCAGGACACTAAAGAAGAACCTCCTAGCAAGAGGACAAGATATGACACAGGGAATGGAGAGTTATCACAGGACCAGTCTATCAAGGTAGAGGGGAAAGAAAATTACAGAGCATGGGATAAGTGAATTGACAATACACATGGATATGTTATTTATGTTTTTTAATTTAATGTTAATGATTAATTTTGTGTACTTTCAGAGTCTCTTGTTTACAATAAACAAAGCCATCTGCATGCGGTTGGATGGGATCGAGAACAGTATAGAAATTCTGAATGGTCGAACTAAGTTTCTGGAAAAAATTAGAGGAATTGATTGGCCATGTAAAGGAGAATTCTACCACAGACCACAGTACCACGCAAACAACTCCAAGTGTTGGATCTATAGTACAAGCACAAACCAAGGGGTAATGATATAACAAACTGATTAAGTTTATAACTATTTGAAATGTATCAAGAAATGCAGAGACATCCATTATATGTTTCTGGTAAATGATATAGAAATAAGATAGTATTCAGCTCAGATTCATTTTGAATGAATGTGCATATAGATGTTCAATGTAGGGACCATGCCTCAAGATCATAAACTGAGAACAGACTTAAATCAACATTTAAAATCAATTTAACTTTTGAAATAATTTTGATAACAAAACAAAATTTTTATCATATATTGTAGAATCATTGTTTGTGGGGGACCAATGTTGGGGATTTCGTGGGTCACACATAGCCACAAATTTACATCCCCATGAATGTTTATTTTGTTAACAAAATAAACATTTGTGGGGATGTAAATTTGTGGATTCATGATAATTCATGAGTATGTTGTAATTAGGGATGTGCGATTTTATCGGTATACCGGTATATCGCGATTTTTTGTTGTGTGATACGTATCGTGATACGGAGACATAAATACCGGTCTTTAGGTACATATTATAAAGTCCAGAAATTATTCATTTATTTGTTCAATCTTTCAAATTACAATTACAGAAAGTATAAAAATATTGTAAAAAGTAAATAGAACGGCATCTTACCGTCCAAACATAATTGATTTTA